>NW_020837960.1:13586911-13772423 GCF_003676395.1 Aethalodelphis obliquidens | reverse complement strand
GTCCCCTGCATCGGCAGGAGGACTCTCAACCACTGCGCCACCAGGGAAGCCCTAATTGTATCTTTTAAAAATTCCGTCTCCTAACCAAAAACCCAAACAGCCCAAAATCACTTCCAGAAAACCCAGGAACCTTAAAAATGTTTGTTTTCATAAAGAAATTAGCCATATTGATTTTAATTCTTTATAGAAACAGTGTATATTTCTTTTATCTTTTTGAAGTATGTTGTTCTTGTTAAAGAATCTACCATTTTAATTTGTATAAAAAATAGTTGAAAATTTTTCTCTAATTTTTGGTATAGATAATTATAGTTTCCGACAAGTAATGGAATTTTTATTTTAAAGATTCTGACAATGGAGATATTAATTATGATTATGTTCATGAGTTGTCATTGGAAATGAAGCGTCAAAAGATACAGAGGGAATTAATGAAGCTGGAACAAGAAAACATGGAGAAAAGAGAAGAAATTATTATTAAAAAGGAGGTATGCTATTTATTGAAATTTGTTAGTAATTAACATCAAAATGAGTATTGATCAGAGAACTCATTAGCTGCTTGCTACATCTTAAGTTGTATTAGGATATCGATACTTCACATATGTTAATCTATCTTCACATTTCTCTATTAGATAAATAGGACATATATTTGTTATTGAATAAACAAAACTGAGTTTCTGTTGCCTGGAGTCACCAGCTAATGTAAAATGGGACTTGAATCTATGTACATCTGGTTTTTAGGCCCATGCTATTTCTAGAATACTTGTTTCTTTTTTAAAGAGTAGAAAGATACAATATATTTGAATATAATTTTTTTTTCTGAGGAGATTTTGAAATTTCATAATTTTAGTTTGCTTTATTGATATTAGTGTTATGTTGGGGCAGTTAGTATTGGTTAACAGCATAGGTTCAGGAGCCAGACTAATATTAATATGTGGTCGCTATCATAACACTTAATACTTCATCTGAAGTTTGGTATAATTTAAAAACACGTGCTTTGTTGTCTGATTATAACAACCATGATTGGAAGAGTTTCTGAATTGAGTTACTGAATTCTTTTGGAAGGTTTCACCAGAAGTGGTTAGATCAAAGTTATCTCCATCACCTTCTCTAAGAAAGTCTAGCAAATCTCCAAAGCGAAAATCAAGCCCTAAGTCGTCATCTTCAACTAGCAAGAAAGACAGGAAGACAACTGCAGTATCCTCTCCCTTGCTGGACCAGCAGAGGTCAGTAGGGTGATAAATAGTGCCAGAATGAAATAGCTTTTTCTGAAGTGATATTCAAAAGAATTACTTGGTAGATTACATAAAGATACTTTTAATACATTCAGTATTTAATGTAAACTTTTTTCTTCTAAGAAAAAAGTGTGAAAAGTTTCCATTTAAAAGAAAATTATAGAGAACAATAAAGCAAAGGTTTGTGTCCCATCTGTATATGCTTCAGAGCTTTTTATTTTTTAAGAATAAACAACTATATTTCTGGTCCTTCCCTCTTGAATTTGTTGTTTATGATACCTATGCATGTGTGTTTATACTTCCATAATACGTATTATCTTACAATATATAGTATTACTTTCATCTATTTAATCTTAACATAGATACAACTTTTCTTCTGTAACTTTTTCACTTAGCATTTTTTTTACATTTATCTATATCAATATATGTAGCTGTAGTTCTTTCATATTAGTATTTATGTATTTATCTACTTTTCTTTTGTTGAACGTTTAAGTTGATTTCAGGTTTTAGCTCTTACAGATTATGCACAATGAACATTCTTGTCTCCTTGTGTACATGATCAAGAGATTAAATTCTTTATAGTATGTATGAAGCAGTATGAATATATTATTTAGAATTATTGTAGTAAATTGAAAGAATAAAGATAGAAATAAATTACATTGAGGGGTTGAGAATAAGGCAGGAGATACCTTTTCATTTAATGTCACTGTGGACTATTTAAATTTTATTAAAGGATATACACTAATTTATTATTTAAGAAAAAGGCTAAACTAAAAACCTCTTCCCAATATTTGACCAGTTGGCAAATGTCTATTTGAACCCATAATGAAACTCATAGTTGTCTCCTTCTAGTTTCTAGAGGCTTTAACCCTATTCTAGATTCCATTTACTTTTTACCTAGTTTATTATATCATCCTACTAACTCTATTTGTCTAGTGTCCATTCTGCCACACATATAAACATTTTCATTCAGCTGCCCTAACCCTTCACTTTACAGATGTTGTGAGAGAAATCTTAAAATAACAATTACAATTAATTTATTATGCCATTGAAAAATTTAGTAGTTTGACTGAAATTCAGATTTTTTAGAATAGCATTCATACTTTGATCTTTCCACTGTTTCCACTCTGGTCCATATTTTCGTCCAGCCTTCTTCCTACACTCATCACCTTCAGTCCATCAATGTCTAGCTCAAATTCTGTCTTTCCATTAAGTTTTCCCATTTCTCCTTACTGAACATAATTTCTGTTCCCTTTATATATCAGATTTTATTTATACCTCTCACTTAATACTAATTGCTATTTGTATTATATTTTAGCTGTGGCACATATGTTTTACAACCTCTATTAAATTTAAGCTCCTTGAAGATTGCAGTCTTCATGGTTCACTGTTCTATCTCCCCACAGCACCTACTCTGCAAAGAGCTTTGTATTGTAATAAGGCACTCTGTACAGTTGACTTGATTCTCTCCTTTGTGCCTAAGATTGAATAAAGGGATATGAAAGAAGTTGAACTATACAGTGATATGATTTACCCCACTTGCTCTTTATTCTTTTGATTAACCAATTATATAATTTTCCCTCAATTCCATTCATTTCCCAAAAAACCGCCAGCATACCAGAAATACTCCTTTTCATTTTCTAATCCTTTCTAAATATTTATAAAATCTTCAAAACTTAATCTCTTCATAGAAAGTTTCTATAACTATTTAGATGAAGGGTTAGTTTCATCCTGTTCGTTTTCATGTAGTCTTCTCTTACTGCTTTGTTAGTAACTCACTTATACTTTGATGAATATTGAGCATAATAATTACTCACATTGATTTAACTACTATATTTCTGTATTATAAGATATTGACTTTAAGATGCACCATTAATTTAATAATAGAAGCAGAAGGATCTGGAAAACAGTACATTAAAGGTACAAAGAAAACACTGAATTGGATATAGCATTTCTGTAGTTGTGCAGTTTACATTGCCTAGAGTGGGTCAGACCATCAACTTTTAGTTACATTGTGGATCATACTATAAACTGAATACATTCAACAAGTTAAGGATTGGAATCAGTTAAAATTCAATGGAATGTTGCAGCCAATGCCAGTAAATCAACTGAGGTGACAGTCAGGTAAACAAACTCCTTGGTTTTACATGATTATCATATTGAGTAGACAGAGATAATCACAGACAAATTAAGACTCACACTTCTCTGTGAAAATTGGCAGTTTTCTTAGACATTTATTGTGAGAGAGAGCCTGATGGAAAGCTTTAAGCTGAAACATGTGAAGTATGTCAAAAGCTATTCAAAAAAAATAAGTTTTGGGGAGAGAGAGAAAAAGGCTCTAAAAGTGATAGAAGTAGATAATTGAGCTGTGTGCCACAAATAGGAAGTGGGCTCTTTGCCACTAAAGGATAATCATTTGACTTAAAAAAAAAAATGTTGAAAGATCTTGTTGACTTCAGAATGCACAAAATCAACTTTGGCCCATTCTGTTGGAAGTTACTTGCAAACTCTGTAACACAACTATGTTTTCCAACTACATATATTTTTTAAGGTATTTGAAGAAATTCTGCACTTTTGTGAGTGTACTGGCATAATCCTGGTGGTTATAATAGCTTAATCCCAGAATGTGAATTTAACACAACAGAAGTTTATTTCTCACTCAAGTAAGAAGTGGGTGTTTCTGATTAATAGGTGACTCTTCTATACATGCAGCTTCAGTACCTAGGCTCCTTCTGACCATGGCTTTACTTTCTTAGGTTTTTGAGGACACCAAAGAAGAAAAAAATTAAGAGTATTGCACTTATTTAGTTGCATAGTTTACAATTACCTGGAGTATGAGAGTCTTGTTAGTTAGGCCTGGAAGTGGTGTACATCACTTTCACTCACATTCTTTTTGGCCAGAGCTCGGTCATTTGGCCACATCTAACTTCAGAACAGTCTAGACAGTATGGTTCAACAGTATGGCCAGGACAAAAGTGTAGTAAACACCTAGCTAGTTTCTGTCACAGGCAATGATGTGAAAATACAGTCTGTGTCAAGAACTTCTCTATCATTTTATCTTGAAAATGGTTTTTTAAGTAATTTTTGTTACTATCTACCAATTATTGATCAGTGTGTGTCTTTTAAGTGGAAAAATATGTAGAAATGTAGACACATCACTTATCTGTTAAATACATTAAAAATTTGAGTCACTTCATAAATATGCAGTGAGATATGTAACTAATAATCGTTTTGGCAGAAGACAAAGATGAAAAGTAGATTTGGTCATATTTTAATAACTTCTGGTTTGCTAGATGGTTGACCCTATCTATGACAATAAGAAGTAGGGATAAGGACTAAGAGAGGTAAATTTTCTGAATACCTGCTATGAGTCAGTTGCTTTTATCTGTTTTTAATCTTACCAGCAATTTTGAGGAAGATACTATCCGCTACCTTTTTTACAGCTAAGGCATCTTGGGATTAGAGAACTCTAGGTCACAGGAAGTAAGTTCTAGGATTTTGGCTTAAGTTGTCATTTATAAATATCAATAACTAGTGAAATAAGTAGCTGATGAAAACTTACCAGATGTGTGAAGAGGGCTACTTAAAAACTCCGTACCAGGCTGAACATTCAGTGTTGCAGAAAACAGGAAGAAATTTAAATAAGAAATTAATTCAAAATTTTAATATGATTTGAGAGGATATTGATTGATCTGTTGAGAGCAGTTGATCATGAAAATAAAAGCAATCTGTGAACAAAAATATTTTGGATGAAAAATGATTTTTAAAACTGGAAATAGCAGAATAAAGAGATTGCCAAATTTAATATTAGTAGAATGAGTGCAACCTAAAAGAAAATTTACTGAATTTGAAAACACATTTAAGATATTTCCAATATTTTAAGATATTGGAAAGCAAAAGGAGAGATGGAATAATGGAAAACAATGGAGGAGTGATCTAGGAGATGCAGTGACTATAATAAAGCAAACCAGAGAGACTCGGGTCACATGGAGAATTGATGAAATAAAAATAGAAAAAAAAGTGAGTAAAAGACTAGGGTTTCAGATTGAAGCAGCACACTGAGTGATAGAAAAGGTTAAAAAAAGAATGTATGCTTATCTTGATGAAATTTTTAGTTTGCAAGGAATAATATAATAATTATTAGTCAGAAAAGCTGGGTAACCTGCATAGGAAAAGAAATTAACTCTCTTTGGACTTTTCATCGAAAACACTAAATGCCACAAAATATTGTAACAATATTTATAGAGCTCTGAGGGAAAAGTATATGACACCAAAATGCTCAAACTGTTGTCAGGGTAGGAAGTAAAGACAGACAATTTGTAATGTGTAAAGGCTCAAAGTTATAGCTTTTAGATAAAATGCTTTTAAATGCCAACTTTTAAAGAGGATAGTCTAGACCCAAAAAAACAATCCCAGGTAGATTAACCGTGAAATACAAAATTCTAAAATTTAAAGGATCAATCTCTGTAATCTAAGAGTTGGGAAAGATTTAAATGAATGTTTAAGATTTAAAACAAAGATTTAAAAGAATATTTACTAACAGTGCTTAAGGTTTCATTTATAGTTGATGTAATTGTTCTTTATAATGCTGAAAACATGGAAACCACCTGAAAAACTTATCAATGTGAAATTGTTTAAAGAAGTTATGGAGCATATCTATTAAAGGAAATTCTGTACAGTCCATAAGAATAATTATCAAAATCCACTTTTTTGGGCTTCCCTGGTGGCGCAGTGGTTGAGAGTCCGCCTGCTGATGCAGGGGACACGGGTTCGTGCCCTGGTCCGGGAAGATCCCACATGCCGCAGAGCAGCTAGGCCCGTGAGCCATGGCTGCTGAGCCTGTGCGTCCGGAGCCTATGCTCCGCAACGGGAGAGGCCACAACAGTGAGAGGCCGTGTACCGCAAAAAAAAAAAAAAAATCCACTTTTTTGTTATAGAAAGATACCCATGCTATATTTAGTACAAAAATTTTTACAAAACATTGTATTATGACTGTGTGTATGGGGTGGCAGGGAGGGAAGAAGGGAAAGAGACATGGAAAAAGTGTGGACATATATCCAAGATGTTAACATTGGCTATACTTGGGTAATGGAATTATAGGTGATTTTTACTTTTTCATCTACTTTTCTATAATAAGGTTTAAAAAAAAATTCAGTTCATGCAGTTGTTTTATTTTATGATATTTTCCTTCCTGAAAGAATCTCTTCCTACTCCACCTCTTATCTTTTCTCAGAAATATACCCTTTAAAATTATATAATAAGCAGTATTAATGAAGTAGGTAGCAAGTAAATTTTTTTTGATATTGATTGCTAGTATATAAAATAGTAAATGGCAAGTTATTAAAAGGAATGCTACCATTTTTTAAAAGTGCTTTGTTAAAATGAAAAAAATATTTATTTGACCTTCTAAAAGTCTTTAGACTTCTGATAGCTTTGTGTTACGTTCAGGAATTCAAAAAGCAACCAAAGTAAGAAGAAAGGACCTCGTACTCCTAGCCCACCCCCTCCTATACAGGAAGATATTGCTCTGGGGAAAAAATATAAAGAAAAATATAAAGTAAAAGACAGGATAGAAGAAAAACCAAGAGATGGAAAGGACAGAGGACGAGATTTTGAAAGACAAAGAGAAAAAAGAGACAAGCCAAGGTAAGTAGGATTGTATATTTTTAATAATCTTACTTTCTTAGAATCTAAACTACTATTCAGAAGCTTTTAGGCATTACTACAATGGATTACTTAGTGTTTTTGAACTATGTATAAGTATTTAATACTTACCATATTGAAATATCAATACTTCAATCAATGTTAATATGTTTATAAAACATATAAATCATTATGATTGAAAAAACATAAAATTTCTTAATTTTAACCATTTTTAAATGTCAATTTGGTAGTGTTTTTTATATATATATACTATATATATGTATATACAGTATATTCACAGTGACATGAAATAGATCTTCAGAACCTTTTCATCTTACAAATCTGAAACTCTATAACCCTTAAACAACTCCTTTTCACTCCCCCACCTATCCCCCGGCTCCCCAGTCCATAGTAAACATCGTTCTACTTTTCTGTTTCTTTGATTTTGACTCCTTTAGATACCTCATATAAATGAAATCATTTTGTCTTTTTGTGACTGGCTTATTTTACTTAGCATAAGGTCTTCAAGGTTCATCCATGTTGTGGCATGTGACAGGATTACTTTCCTTTTTAATGCTGAATAATATTCCATTGTCTATATACCACGTTTTGTTTATCCATTCATTTGCTGATGAACGTATAGGTTGCTTCCACCTCTTGGCTATTGTGAATAGTGCTGTTATGAACATGGGTGTGCACATCTCTTCAAGACCCTTCTTTCAGTTTGTTTGGCAATGTACTCAGAAGTGGGATTGCTGGATCATATGGTAGTTTAATTTTTAATTCTTTGAGGAACTTTCATACAGTTTTCCATACAAGCTGCTGTACACCATTAACAGTGTACAAGAGTTCCAATTTCTTCACATCCTCACCAACACTTATTTTCTGTGTTTTGGATAGTAGCCATCCTAACTGGTATGAGTTGATACTGTGGTTTTGATTTGCGTTTTGCTGATGATTGATGATGTTTAACATCTTTTCATTGCTTTTTTTTTTGGCCACTTATATATCATCTTTGGAGCGATGTCTATTTAAATCCTTTACACATTTTTTATTTATTTATTTTTTTGCCGTACGCGGGCCTCTCACTGTTGTGGCCTCTCCTGTTGCGGAGCACAGGCTCCGGATGCGCAGGCTCAGCGGCCATGGCTCACGGGCCCAGCCGCTCCGTGGCATGTGGGATCCCCCTGGACCGGGACATGAACCCGTGTCCCCTGCATCGGCAGGCGGACTCTCAACCACTGCGCTACCAGGGAAGCCCTCCTTTACACATTTTTTAATTGAGTCCATTTGATTTTTGTTGTTGAATTATAGGAATCCATTATAATTATGGATGTTAACCCCTTATCAGATATATGATTTGCAAATATTTTCTCCCTTTTCATAGGTGGCCTTTTCATTCTCTTGATAGTGTTTTTTGATGCACAGAAGTTTTTAAAGTATGAGGTAGTCCCATTTGTCAATTTTATGTTTGTTGCATGCGATTTTGGTGTTGTATCCAAGAAATCATTGCCAACTCCAATGTCATGAAGATTTTTCCCTATGTTTTTTTGTAGGAGTTTTATTAAGTCTTAGATCTTATATTTCAGTCTTTAATGCCTTTTGAGTTAATTTTTTGTATGTGGTGTAAGGTAAAGGTCCAACTTCATTTTTTGCATGTAGAAAACCACTTTTCCCAGCACCATTTTTTGAAGGAACTCTCCTTTCTCCATTGAATGTTCTTGGCACCCTTGAAGATCATTTGACCATATATGCAAGGATTTACTTCTGGGCTCTCTTTTACTCCATTGGTCTGCTTGTCTGTCTTTCTGCTAGTACCACACTGTTTTGATTACTGTGGCTTTATAATACATTTTGAAATCAAGAAGCATGAATCCTCTTTGTTACTACTTTTTGAAATTATTTTGGCTATTTGAGTTCCCTTGAAATTCCTTATAAATTTGGCATGAATTTTTATATTTCTGCAAAAACTATCTTTGGGGTTTTGATAGGGATTGCATTGAATCTGTAGATCTCTTTGGATGATATGGACATCTTAACCGTATTAAATCTTCCAGTCCTTGAGCATGGAATGTCTTTCTGTTTATTTGTATCTTAATTTCTTTCAGCATTGTTTTGTAGTTTTCAGTATACAAGTCTTTGACCTCCTTGGTTAGGTTTATTCCTAAGTATTTTTTACGTTAAGTAATTTTTATGCTTTATTTTGTTCTTTTTTATACTATTGTAGATGGAATTGTTTTTTAAAATTTCCTTTTCAGATTGTTCATTGTTGTATAGAAACACAACTGATTTTGTGTGCTGATTTTGCATCCTGCAACTTTGCTGAATTCATTTGTTAGTTCTAACAGTTTGTTTTGTTTTGTGGAACGTATAGGGTTTTCTACATATAAGATCATGCCATCTGCAAGTAGAGATAATTACTTTTTTCTTTCCAACTTGGATGCCTTTTTAAAATTTTTTTTGACTAATTGCCCTGGCTAGGACTTCCAGTACTGTGTTGAATAAAAGTGGTGAGAGTGGGCATCCTTGCCTTGTCCCTTAGAGGAAAAGCTTTTAGTCTTTCACCATTGAGAATGATGTTTGCTATGGACTTTTCTTAAATGGCCTTTTTTTATGTTGCGATCATTCAGGATAAATTATCTATCCAGTAAGCAGCTGATAATAGTTTTATGATATATAAGTTCAACAAAACCCAGTCTTTTCCCCAAAAAAGATTTTGGTGATGAGCTTAGCCCTTTCTTTGTCTTGGTAAGAGATCATCTTGTCTAACTTATTTAGATGAATCAATTTTTTTTTCTCTCCTCCCTGTGGTGACTTAGAAGAACCAGAATGATTCTGTCAGCTGTTGCTAGGACCTAGCAACATTATTATGTCTTACTGGAGCAATAAAAACTGGTTAACTGGAGCATCCATAATTCTTGAACATATTTTCCTAAAATACACTCTTTATCTTATTCAATCTGGTAGGTTTGTTTTTGAAAATGACATGTAAATCAGATATAAATTATGTTAAATGTTCTTGCTGATTTACATTTTAAGAAGTCTTTATTCTTCTCTAATGGTTCTTGGTGCTCTTGTTCTGTTATTTTGACCCAGAAATCTTTGAGAAGTGATTCTTAACTTATATCCCTGGGTAGTTCACCACTGAAATGGTAACACATTTTGTATTATGAGGAATTGAATATTACAGAGATTGATTCTTCATTTTCCATTTTTTTCTCCCTGGCCATCTCTACCAGGAGTAGTAAGGTATGCCTAAGATTCACCTGTTGCTCAGTGTACAGAAAAATCTGAACTTGGTTTATTTCTTCTCTCTAAGGAAACTAAGCAGCAGATTACTGAAGGACTGCATGGGTACCTGATTGTCACTGGAGTTCTAAAGCCATATTTGACAAGGTTGAAAGGGGGCATTTTGATTTAGGAGGAGTTGATTTGATTTCCAGGTGTTTTTTTTTTTTTAAGACAGATTAATTAATTTAATTTATCTCCATTACTGTGAATAAAGAATAATTCTAAAGCCAAACAGTATATTTAAGAATCTTTGTCATTGCTTTCAGATTCTGGGGTATGTAATCAAAGGTTAGTATCTAAATTCCTTTTGGAGAAAATTGCCATTTAATATTAATTTAGATGTTATAATGGGTTTATTGGGAGTATTTTGGTTATCAGGATGTGTTGTGCTTAAGTGAAAGTATGCTAATACATTTATTATTTATTAGGTTACTGAATACCTAGTGTGTGGTGGACACTGCTTTAAACATTGGTGATGCAGCAGTGAACAAAAATCTTGTCAGAAACTTTGTTACTACAGGTGGAAGTAATACAGTAATCATGTGTGTTCCCTTCCAAGTAAAGTAAGACTAACTAGGCCTATTGTATATAGGGGATTGCTTACATTTCTTAAAGGGTGGTTCCCAAATGCATATGCATACATGTGAGACAAATGATGTAACAAAGCCACATGATCCTATGACTTTAAGTCCTTTTCCCTGTCTTCTGTGTCTCAGTTCTTCAACTTTCTACACCAGGAGCTACTAACCTGGATTTTAGAGGTTTGATTTGTGAGTTAAAATTTGCCTGTGTATGTTTTCGTGAGGGGTAGAGTGTCCATATCCTCCCAGAAAAATTCATGATTTCCCCATTCTCCAAAAATTCTTAAGAGTTATTAATCATTCTTTAGGCCTTTGCCACTAATCTGGCATCGAGGATTTCAGTACTCTCATCCCAAACCTTTATTGGCCATGTCAACCTAGTTAAGAATATACTCTCTTCCCAGAATATTTGTTAATTTGAATAACACTGAATTCTGTTATGTAGTTGCTTTTGAAGCGAGTAGTTTCCAGGCCATAGTTCTTAAAGGAATTCTGTATCAGTGTCTTACAATTTGACTGGTAGACTTTACTCAGCAATGATTTATTTATGCAACATTGATCAAAACCTGCATACCACTTATTTATCCAAAAAAACATGCCTTATAGATTTATTTTATTACTCTGCTTTTAGAGAATGTAGCAATTTCCCATAATACTTCTAAAAATAAACTTTCTATGACCTGTTTGGTACAGAAAACAGCAAAATCTTGATTACTTGGAACTCAACTAAACCGTTTATATTCTGTAATTTGTTTTAGAAGATATGAGCTCACAGGAAAATTAAGTTTGAGATAGATATTTAGTCAGAAAATCACTTGTGAAGGGAATATTTTGTATCAGTATTCCTAACCTACTGTATCTAGATAATCCTAAACTAGATATTTCAGCAGTGTTTCAGTGGACCTCTAATGTCATCTTTATCAATGAAAATCTGTATTCTATATTCTTTGCTGAATTAGGAACGACCAGTAATATTAGTGTAGTTTAAGAACAAGGGCCTAAGGAAACACAAAAACTTTTTGGATAGTAGTTAACCAGAGAAATTAGCTAACAAGCGCATATAGTTCATTCTGCTGGTTAACTATGGTTTTATGATAGGTAATATGTTTTGATCAAAATACTAATCAAAATGCAGAATTTTGTGGTTTAATAAGATAGTATTAAGAGCATAGTAAGTTGTATTTTTTTTAAATCACTTTATTATAATTACCTGAATATGTCTTGATAAGAGTATAAATGCCTACATGAGTCTTCCTCAGATTTTAAAGACAGATGTGATCATTCAAAACTTACTGACTGGGCTTCCCTGGTGGCGCAGTGGTTGAGAGTCCGCCTGCCGATGCAGGGGACACGGGTTCGTGCACCAGTCCGGGAAGATCCCACATGCCGCGGAGCGGCTGGGCCCATGGGCCATGGCCGCTGAGCCTGTGCGTCCGGAGCCTGTGCTCCGCAATGGGAGAGGCCACAACAGTGAGAGGCCCACGTACCACAAAAACAAAAGCAAAAACAAAACAAAACAAAAGAAAACAAAAAAAACTTACTGACTTTGACATCAGCTTAGTAGAATAAGCAAATTACCACCAAATTGACAGACTTATTTTCTTTCAGTGATTGCACACATCTGAATAATTAAAATCAGAATGTTTCAGATGTTTGACAAAGACTGTTACCTATTGGATTAATTCTTTAATTTATTCATTATCTACCATTCATGTTCAAATACCATGGTCTGGACTGGTGAATCTTATTCTGTGGCCATGAAGGACAGGACAGGGAGGAATCCATGTGTGAACTAAGCATTTCTGTAGACTGAATTGATAGTTTCTTGAGTAAATATGTACCAGTGTTACTCAGTTATATATAGAGGATGGAAGAATTACATGTTAATGTTACATTAACATTATTATGGAGCATTTCACAACATAAAAATAGAATAGTATAATGACCCTCATATCCATAGTTTCATCTGTACCCCTATCCACCTCCCCCATCCAGTGTTATTTTGAAGCAAATCCCAGACTTCTTATTTCATTTCATCTGTATATATTTTAGTATATATCTCTAAAAGAGAAAGACACTTAAAAATATACAATCACTACCTATATCTATATATATATACACACACACAATCAGTATATATATATAACTGAATCACTTTGCTGTACACCAGAAACTCACACAATGTTGTAAATCAACCATACTTAAAAAAAAAATACAATCACTATACCAGTATCCCATCTAAAAGGAAAAAAGGAGAATAATGTAATTTTAAAATTCAGACTTTAAAAACATTGATGAATTTGTAATATCTTTTATAATATTTTCCCAATTAGTCGACATTAGCACAAATATCATGAAGGATATGCAAATCTTTTAATATTTATGTGGAACCTTTGTATTCAGATTGGGAGTTGCTTGTCTGAGGCATTGTCTTTTTTCTGCATTTAATTGAGCCCTGTCTATAGACCTAAAAAGTATTTTTACATGAATACTAATTTAGGCTAGGGTTATAAAATTAAGACACTTAAAGAAATATGTAATATAGCTGAACATAATTATATAATATACTGAATTCATGGTGGACGTGTTAAAAATGAAATCGTTTTATAAATATCAAAATAACTTCATCAGGGGGCAAAAAAGCCATTTACATTTAGTCCAGTTGATCAAGGCTTGGACTTCCTTTTATAGGTGTGATATTGGGAAAATCTGTTGAACTCAGAAAAGCTCCTGTTTTGCAGCCAAAATCTAGAGTGGTATTTACGTTCCTAAAAAGTGTGCTCTTAACCCTTTGTCTGTCATGCTTGATGGAATCAGAGACTTGAGAGGAAAATTGTTCTTCGGGGAGGTTTTCAGTAGCAGGAGGTGGTTGGGAAGTTTAGCCCTGTTTAATAATTGGTCCAATCAGAAATGCATAACACGGCATACAAAGGCCAAAAATTTAATCTGGTAAAAATATGGGACTGTGTAGTATGTAATGAGGTTAATGAAATAACAGATACCCAGCCACACTATCAAAATCCATCTCTGGCTGTGGTTTGGTGTTATCTGGTGGTAATTTTCTACTGACAGTTAAATGACCTGTGACTGGATTGAACTTCCAGGACAGTGGCAGTGATTTCAAGAATCTCCCTTATTTGACATCCATTTTCTTGGCCTGACTGAGGAGATTTGGGGTCTGAGAAGTCGGACTAGGGACTTGAGAACCGTTGTTTACCTCCCTCTTTCCTAAGACTGGATTGTTTGCTGTTTCTTGGCAGGGGCTGGGCCTCTCCATCTCCTCATCACCCCATCCTGTCCCAGGAGAAAGTGATAAGTTTAACTTCTTCCACCAGGCAGAAGATAGGAGCCAGCTGTCTTAATATTTGTTATGCTGGTGTATATTGTTTCTGGGCTTTATTGCATTTGGAATACCAACTCTCTTAGAGCTTAAAAACAATCTCCCCATGTGCCAGGGATACTGGATATTTGTCTCTTCTGACTCTTGATCACAACAATAGGTACAGTTTTTAGCTCACTCAAGTCATGGGATTGAACAAGTTCATGTAAGGCTTTTGAACCAGATTCTGGAAAATTATTATAATTAAATGGCACATAATTCTGGACTTGAATATCATTGAAGGATGTGCTAACAATGCTTATCTTAACATTCTTCTCCATTCTTAGACTGAGGTTTTTGAAATTAATTCATTTCTACATAAATGCAAAAATGAAATTGAACCAAAATTATTAGTACTTGGCTTAGATTTACTTGTATTATGTACTTCTTACTAGTTTGCTTGAATCACATCTGTTTTTCAAGTACCATTTATTTATGGAGGAGATATCTTTCAAAAGATTCCCACAACAAAAGTATTCTAGTTTCTGTAGATCATTCGGTTGGAAATGATTCCCCTTCTGAGGAGTATTTATCACCTGCTGCAAAGGGAGAGCAAGCTACTAGGTCTAAAACAAATCATCACACAGAAGCATTTTCTTTCTCTGTCTTACATATTTATTTAGGCAAGTTGCTCAACTTCTGAATGACACTTCCCTGCCCAAAACTCTCCAGTAATTTCTTTTATACTTAGAATAAAATCTGAACTTTTATCATGACCTAGAAGACTCCATATCCTCTGTCCCCTGCCTGCTTTCTGACCCTCTCATGAACTTTCCATTCTCCCATGAATCATAGTTATACTTGTCTTCTTTCTGTTCTTTTTATATATCACCATCCCTCCTGCCTCCTTTATGGTTGCTGAGTCCTCAGCATGAAAAGCTCTTCCCTCAAATTTTCAGCTCTTGGCTCAAAAGCTATCTTCTTAGTAAAGGCCCTTTCCTTACCAAGCACCTAATGTAGTCCCCCGATGTACTTTTTTTGGACCTAACAGTTTACACTTCATTACTCTGTTGTATAGACTTGTATGTTGCATTAATTAGCTGAAATTGGCTTTCTTTGTTGTTGGTGGGCTACTCCTGGACTCTGCAACTAAGACAGACTGTTTTTCAGTTCTCTCTGTCTCAGTTACCTCATAGGGTTGTCATCATGAAGACAAAATGAGTTAATATACGAAAGCACTTAAAACAATGCTGTGGACATAGTAACAGCATATGTTACCTGCTATTGTTAATATTATTATAATCATCATTATTGTTAGTGATTTTGTCTGTCTTCTTCATTTCTGTATCCTCAGTGTCAAAAATAATGCTTAGCATAAAAGGTACTCACTTAACATTTGTCCAGTGAATAAAAATGACTCTTTTCCTTCCTCCCTCCCTCCCTTCCTCCCTTCCTTCCCGCATCCCATTGGAGGTTAGGGCCTCAACATATAAATTTGGCGTGGAGGGTGGACACAAACATTCATTTGATAATGGATGATTAACTCAACAAACTTATTTTTTCCCTGAAGGATAAGTAGGAAGAAAAATATGGTGAAAATGCTGAAGCCGTAATGTGACAACACATTGGTGCTCTGTCCTTAATATGATAGCTTGATTATGTAAGCTTGAACCGAAATTTTTTCTTCCATGTTATAGACACCAAATTGGAATAGACATGTGATTAGACTGTAATGTGTTTTAAAAGATAGTATTATGAACTATTTTATTTAAGTTTTGTGAACAAATCACCAAAGGGTATTGCAGACATTCCTGAAATAATTTTGAGTATACTCCAGAAATAAACTCAAAACTAACCAAAATGTCAGTTCAGTGGAGAGCCACATTCTTTATTTTTTCAGTTTAGGTATTTCCAAACTGACTAGAACCTAATGAAATTGAAATTGGAAAGCACCAAATGATAGTCAAATTAGAATTTCTCAGTCTTGCAGTGATTTTTCTGTTCACTATTTGAATAGCCATTGGTCATAAATGGTTTTCCAAATTTGGGCAAGACCCATTGAGCATTTGTACTCATATCTGTTAGTAAATAAATTTCAGTTTAGACTCAATTAAGCTATGGTGGTTTATGTCTTATTTTTTTTATGTGAGAAAGGAATAACAATTTTTATTAAAAGCGTGAAAGTACTGCAGAATCGTAAATAACTATAATATTTAGGATAATGTGGTGTTCTAGTTAGCTGACTTTTATTTTTTAAGTCAACTATTATCCAAAAGGTGATTTTTTTTTTTTGCTTAATTTCTTGTTTTGCAAAATTCTTTCCTATATATCTGACCACTTTCCTGACTCAGTAACATGTATTTTATAGATTTAAACCTTTTATTGATAAAAGTTCTACTAAGGCATCATTTATAAACAGCATAGTTGAGAGCAGCGGTTCTCAACCAGGGTTGATTTTACCTCCCTGGGGACATTTGGAGATACCTGGAGTAGTTTTTTATTGGCATGAATGGGGATGGGAGGGAGATGGTACTGGCTTCTAGTGGTTAGGGGTCAGGGATGCTGCTCGACATCCTACAATGTACAGGACAGCCCGCCACCACAAAGAATTACTGAATACAAAATGTCAATAGTGTCAAGATTGAGGAATCCTGGTTTAGGATTAATAATGATTTTGCCAACATTGTGGAAGTTAAAAAAATATTTATCATAGGCAGTGAAGGTAATTCTAAAATATTTTGACAGGAACTCATAATTTTTTTGAACAAACATCTGTCCTCAAAATGATTACTTTGAGAAATATGATACTTATCTGAGCATGTGATGTCTGAAGTGTTGTTTTTTAAACATTAGTCCTGTTTCTTTTTAGTTATTGCCCAAATGTGTGTATTCTAGCTCTCCGTCACACACACCTTTTGCATATTCATTGTAGACACAGCCCAAGACATAACAGATTATAGGAGTGATTCAGATGTGCTTCATGAGTTTATAAGTTATTTCTCTGGCAGCAAAGAAGATGATTTGAAGGGAGCAGAGGAAGCCTCAGTTAAACCAAAGCTTATGAACTAAATTTCAGTTTGTTTTGCCCAAGAGTGAAGGCAGGTTATTTAAGATAAAGACAGTATAGACAGTATGTTCTTCTCTTAACTCTAGCTTTCTTTCCCTATCCTAAGTGTCAGCCCAGGCAGTGCAAACTTTTGTTTGGCGTAGCTGGTGATATCTTTTCCCGTCTCCCACAGCCCTGAATTATAGACGTTCTTACACCCACTTTCCTAGATCTTAGTATGTTTTCTCTTTAGCTCTTTGTGGGTTCCCTCCTCCAATACCTATTTACACTGTCAGAGATTATCTCTGGTAAGAGTGAGTTCCAGACTTCACGTGAGAGTAAGAACCATCTGTGCTCAGGGAGGATGTTACCTGGAAAAGGGAGTGTGCCTTGGAGCCAAAGCTCAGGAGAAGGGCAATGCATGTCTCATCTAGAACTGTTGTCTCAAGCTGACTTCAAAATCAGTCAGATCTTTAAAAATCAACTTGTTAATGATTTTACATCATTGTGAATTAAAATTTATCTTGGAATTATTATACTTTTAGCTTTAACTTTTACATTCAGGTTTTTTTGTTTGTTTCTTTGTTTTTAAAGAAGATTTTCTTTTGGCTAGAAATGAAAGCTCTTGAACATATTTTTTTTATTGTTGTTGCTTTCTTTATAGGTCCACTTCCCCAGCAGGACAGCATCATTCTCCTATATCTTCTAGACATCACTCATCTTCCTCACAATCAGGATCATCTATTCAAAGACATTCTCCTTCTCCTCGCCGGAAAAGAACTCCTTCACCATCTTATCAGAGGACAGTAACTCCACCTTTACGCCGCTCTGCTTCTCCCTATCCTTCACACTCTCTGTCTTCTCCTCAGAGAAAGCAGAGTCCCCCAAGACATCGGTCTCCAATGAGAGAAAAAGGGAGGCATGATCATGAACGCACTTCACAGTCTCATGATCGGCGTCATGAAAGGAGGGAAGGTAAATACTCCATTGTGGTTTTTTTTTTTTTAGAGTTCTTTAAGTGGATATTTTCTTTATTAAAAATAATGGACTTTCAGATTTATTGTTAAAACAAGAGGCAGAAGAGAACTGTGTTATATTACGTCTCTGTAACACATGGGTGATAGCTCTTGAGGGCAATAGGAGGTGCTTAAGGACACGGAAATGTAAGCTACTAAATAGATGTAAGTGGGCATTTATATGTATGCTCAGTTGGTCCTTTCTTTAGTTATGATGTTTTACTTGAGTACTTTCAAGTTCTAGAAATTTGGGATGGTATGATTCTTAGAGCGTCAGTCTAACTGCTTAGCTAATTCTTCAAAAACAACAGAGGTGAAGGAAAGAAAAGCAGCAAACCAGGGAGCAGAGTTAGAACATATCAGAAATATTTTGACTAAGAGGTGAGGGCTGGGGGAATGTTCAGAAAGTCAGTGTGAACCAAGTGATCAATATTCCAGGTCTAACTCAACAAAGAAGTCAAGCAAAGCAGTTTTCCTTTCTAGATCCCTGAGAATTATGTTAACTTTGAATTTGCTATTCCCTGTTCACGCTGAGATGTTATTATCGTCAAAACTTGGCAGTACAATCTAATAGCTCTCCTCTCTTTCTGTATTTCTTATCTAAGCTTCTTGTCCTTATTTATTTAACTTAACAAGTCTTTTTCCTGACATTTCCTGAGTTAGTTTTTTAACATAATGAGTACTCAGGAAATACAATACTTGCTGACTTGCAACAACATTTCTGTTTAATGTGCATTTTTAAAGCATCGTACACCATGCTTCTGCACCCCACACAAGACTGACAAAAGGTCACAATTTGAGTATCGTATAGCAGTCGCCTATGAAACATGTCGAAGTTAGTTTTTTCTCTTCCAATCAACAGTGCAAGTTATTTTATTCAAGAAATGATGGATGCATAGGTAGGGACTGGAGAGAGCACCTATTTTAAAGAATTATTCCTTGTGTACATGATTTTGGAACCAGATCAGCACAGCAGTGTTTATGGAACATTGGTAAGATGGGAAAATTCTCTTATACCTATCTATGAACAACTAGAGTTGACTGGGAATATAGTATATATTTCATGACTACTTACTGAATGAAAACTATTATTTCAAAACATAATTTATTAAACACACTAATGAAGGGGAAATTTAGTATGCAGTTGAGTCTCATAGGAGTGCTTTTTTGTAGTAAGAGGGGTTTGTGTTATAGGAGGAATCCTTTTAATAATAAACCATACATTTTTAGGTTCTTTGTGAGGAGGATGTTTCTTTAACCTTCCATACAAGAGATGTAGTAGGCGTTTATTCCTCTCTATTTAGAGGTCATTTTTTGAAATAAGAATAATTTTAGTGAAAGGATGGGGAGGTAGATAAAGAACAAAATATAGTAACTAGATGTATTCGTAAAGACAGCTGGGGGTATCATAAAAAGAGAATCTAATACTAAGTGAACAAATTTCTAGGCACATTTGGTACTGGAGGAGGACTGGAAGGGATGGATGTGCACAAAAAGAGATGGGGATGTTGTCAGATTCTTGCCTAGTGCTTCTATCCTTATATGGCATTTATGGATGTAGGCATATGGGCAAAGTTATTTTGCAGGGGAGATAAGTTATTGATGAGAATCTAGGGGGTCTTGTGGATACTGGGCGGAGAAAGTCTGTGGACCTAGCCATAGGTAAATTTATAATGTCCTCGACCAAGAGCTGCTACAGTTGCTTAAATAGCCTCAGATCTTGGGGCTGTTGCAGAGTGTAAGAACAATTTATGAAGGAATCTGATAAAAAGTACAGGGTTTGTTCTTTGAGGGTCTCTTGTTAATTCTTTCAGTTCATATCAGATTTATGCTGTAATCAATTTATACTTTTCTAGGCATCTCTAAAGAACAGTTTCTAATCTTTGCAAATTCCTATGATGTACGGGGCTGACAAAACCATTTAAGCTCTGGGCCTCTGTTCCTTCATTTATACAATGACAAGGTTGGATTAAGTAACTATTGAGGTTCATTCCAGCTTTTTTAAAACTGAAATTATTTTTTTAATTTTTCTATGAAATGTTAGAAAATGCTTTAAGTAGAAAAATCTTCAGAGACAGGAGTGTGATTTCATTAAATAGCTCAAAAAATAAATAAATAAGGGGGGGGGGGAGAGAGAATAACAGTATGTGTTTACCAGCCAGCATACTAATAGTAGGCTACTCTCAAGTGCTTAAGTACATTGGAGGTAGTCATGTGTGCTCTAGTCTGGCCTAATACTTGGTAGAGATGATTAAAATCACTTGTGCCTCTGGATCTAAAAGTGATTTCTAAAAAAGTAGGCCATCATTGATAGATCAACTTAACTTGTTTCAGTTGTTTAAGATTTATAAGTATGGGTACGTTGATGTGAGAAGATCATGTTCAAAGTTTATCCAATCAAGACAAATAATCCAGATGTTAATAAAATTACCTTTGGAATTTTAGCTTACAGATAGTTTTATTTTTCTCATTTGCCCATGTTTTCTCCTTTTATTTTTTGTTAAGAGTAGAAATTATACCATTGTATTAAAAATTTTAAAGCTCTGTATTAAATACATCGTCTGGTTTCCTAAAATTTTGTGAAAGGAATTACAGTGTATTTCCAAAATTGCGTTACAGAGACTAGAGGAAAAAGGGATAGAGAAAAGGACACAAGAGAAGAACGAGAGTATGAACAGGATCAGAGCTCTTCTAGAGACCACAGAGATGACAGAGAACCTCGAGATGGTCGGGATCGGAGAGATGCCAGAGATACTAGAGACCGAAGGGAACTAAGAGACTCCAGAGACATTCGGGACTCCAGGGAGATGCGAGATTACAGCAGAGATAACAAAGAGAGCCGTGATCCCAGAGATTCTCGGTCTACTCGTGATGCTCACGACTACAGGGACCGTGAAAGTCGAGATGCTCATCGAAAGGAGGATGCATATCAGGAAGAATCCCGAAGTTATGGCAGAAACCACTTGAGAGAAGAAAGTTCTCGCACTGAAATAAGAAATGAGTCCAGAAATGAGTCTCGAAGTGAAATTAGGAATGATCGGATGGGCAGAAGTAGGGGAAGAGGTCCAGAGTTACCTGAAAAGGGTAAGGTTTTTGACTTGTCAGTGAACTGTATGTTGTATGTTCATAGAGAAATTATTAACCTCCTAAGATTTGTTTTCTAAAGATATTATTTCTGACGTTCATTATCACTTTGTCAAAGTAATTTTCAATTAATTGAGTTTGTGATTTTCCCTATAAGTTCCGAATAGGAATTATTAGCTACAGTAGCAGAAGATAGATGAGGCCTGACTTAGACCTCCTGTTTGAATTATGTCCAGTCATGCCTACCATCTTGTTTAATGTGGAACACTAAGAGAATTGCTATCAGGCAAAAAAGTAGCATCAAAAAGAAATAATTTCTAATAAACAGGTATATAGATAAAATGATCATTAAAATGAGATTAAATGGTGGGCTTTCAAAATTGGTGGTGTCAGAAATGACTGACTTGTGTATTCATCAGTACTTGTGCTTGCTTCAAAGCCACCTCAGAACATCACATATCTGCATCTTGAGCCATTTTTCTCATCTTCCTCTAAAAAGCATTTGCCATCATCATTGTCATCAATAACTACCTACCTATATGTTTTTGACTGTCTCCGAACTGCCTTAACTGAGTTAGCTTTGACCTCTCTCTTCCTCCGCCCACTTCGCTCCCCTTCCCCAAAACACTGCTGCAGAATTCTGACCACTCTTACTCTTTCCATAGGCCTGTTGGTTTATCCTGGTCAGTATTACAGTTTCACATTAAGATGAAGGCCCCTCACCTTCTCCTCCATAGTTGTCTTGGCTTTTCTTGGCCCTTTGCTTTTTCATATACATTTAAAAAATGAGTTGTCTTTTTTTTTTTAATTTCATGAAAAACTGTTGGATTTTTATTTCATGGACATTAAATTTGTTGATTTGTAACTTTTTCTGTTAAGGTCTTGTACATGTTTTGTTCCTGTGTACCCTCTATTTTTGTTGCCATTGTAAATGGTACTTAAAAAAATTCTCTTTTTAATAATGCATTCACATGGTTCAGAATTTCAGAGCTGCAAAAGGATGTATAGTGAAAGCCTCCCTTCTATCCCTGACCTGGTTTCTTCTTTCGCCAATTTTGTATGTATCCATCTGAAGAATATTCTACACAAGCAGATGTATACGTCTATTCATTTTCTCCTCTGGTTTTCCAAATATAATTAAAAAAATTTTTTTATTAAAAAAAAACACACAACTATATACTCTATACCCTGCTGTTTTCACTTAAAAAATATTTTGGGGACTTCCCTGGTGGCGCAGTCGTTAAGAATCAGCCTGCCAATGCAGAGGACACAGGGGTGAGCCCTGGTCCAGGAAGATCCCACATGCCATGGAGCAACTAAGCCTGTGCACCACAACTACTGAGCCTGCATTCTGGAACCCGCGAGCCACAGCTGCTGAGCCCGTGTGCCACAACTACTGAAGCCCGCACACCTAGAGCCCGTGCTCTGCAACAAGAGAAGCCACTGCAGTGAGAAGCCCACGCACCACAACGAAGTGTAGCCCCCACTCGCCGCAACTAGAGAAAGCCTGTGTGCAGCAACAGAGACCCAACACAGCCAAAAATAAATAAATAAATTTATTAAAAAAAAAATCTTGCAGATGGTTCTGTATCAGTCAACTTGGTAAATAGCCACCTCCTTTTGAAAGAGTGCATAGTGTATGTTGTAGGATATACCATAAAGTTAATAAATCCTGTGTATTAGTTGTTCTAATCTTTTTTTGTTTTTGAATACTGTTTTAAGGGAATAACTGTGTACAGGTACACCAAATTATATATTTTAAAACTTTTTTTTTGATGCTTATTGCTGGTGTACGGAAATGGTAATATTTTTATACTAATCTTACATTGTGATGTTGCTGTATTTTCTTAGTAGATCTAATTAGATTCTCTTAAACATTTATGTATGGGAACAGACAGATTTGGCTCTTCCTTTCTGAGTATTATTTATTTACTGTCAAGTAACCTGCTGAGCAGCTGTTTCAATGAACTGTTTACTACAAGTGATATAATGGGCTTCTTTGCTTTGTTCCAGATTTTAAAGGATTATTGTTGGCATTTCACCATTAAGCATGGTGTTTGTAAATTTTTAGCAGATGCTTTTTATTGTGTTAAGGATGTCTCCTAATTTCCAAACTTAGCTGACAGCTTCTATCATGATTGTTTTTCTGTATCTTGAGATCATATAGTCAGTCTCTTTTACCTTGTTACTTATGTTAATGTATTTTTTAAAATTTAGAACTATTCTTGCATTTCTAAGATAAATACACATTTCATTTTTTAAAAAAGTTCTAAAATAGGTGTGTTAAAATTTAATTTTGAATTAAGTATCTTTGTTTTTAATTGAGATTGGCATATAATCAGTGGTATGATGGTAAATATTTAACAACTTACTCATCAGGCAAAACGCCCTGGCTTGTAGCTAATGCCAATTTCCATGGTGTAAATTACTCCTGCCATAGCAGATTTTGAGCTACTAACGTCACTCAGTGTGGACATGGGAAGAGGTGCACACAGTTGGCTCTTCGGAGCCAGTGTTAACCGGTTCCACCATACCACTGCATAGCTCTTGTTTTTTATATTGTCTTTGTTTGGTTTGGTGATCAGAGTTATAGTAGCCATATAAAATGTGTTGGAAGTGTTGCTTCTTTTTTTCTCTTCTTTGGAACAATTTATGTATAAATAATTAGTTATCTTTTTTTATATATATAAATTTATTTTTGGCTGCATTGCGTCTTTGTTGCTGCATGTGGGCTTTTCTCTAGTTGCAGCGAGCAGGGGCTACTCTGTTGCGGTGCGCAGGCTTCTCCTTGTGGTGGCTTCCCTTGTTGTGGAGCACGGGCTCTAGGCGCGCGGGCTTTAGAGCGCAGGTTCAGTAGTTATGGCGCATGGGCTTAGTTACTCTGCAGCATGTGGGATCTTCCGAAACCAGGGCTCGAACCCATGTCCCCTGCATTGGCAGGCGGACTCTCAACCACTGCGCCATCAGGGAAGCCCTACCACTTTTTTTTTAACCACATTTTTTTCCCATTCATCTGTCATTGGGCATTTAGGTTGCTTCCATGTCTTGGCTATTGTAAATAAGGCTGCAGTGAACATGGGAGTAAAGATATCTCTTTCAGATCCTGATTTCAGTTCCTCTGTCTGTATACCCAGAAGTGGAATTGCTGGATCATATAGTAGTTCTGTAATTTTTTGAGGAACCTCCATACTATTTTCCACAGTGTGTGTGTATCCTTGTATTACCATCGCCACAATCAAGATACTCAGCTGTATCATCACAAGACTCCCTGTGTTACCTCTTTATAGCCACACTCAAATCCCCTCCCCATCCTTGACCTCTGGCAACCACTAATATGTCCATCATTTTATAATTGTTATTTCACAAATGTTACATAAATGGAATCCTGCTGTCTGTATGCTGTTGAGATTGGCTTTTTCACTCAGCACAGTTTCCTTGAGGTTCATCCAAGTTGTTGTGTGTATCAACAGTTTGCTCCTTGTTGTAATATTCCATGATCCGGATGTACCACAGTTTGTTTAGCCTTCACCCACTGAAAGACATTTGGGTATTTTCCAGTTTGGGGCTATAACTACTGTGAACATTCTAAAATGTTACTACTGTGAACATTCATTTCCCAATTTTTTAATGAAAAATTTCAGGTACCACCTACTGTCAACAAAATACCTTGGTTCTGTATTGGAATGTTTTCACTATAAACTGTAGTCAATGCAATATATCCATATCCTGAATTATTTTTATGATATTTCTGTGATTTAGATATGAATTAATAGTTTTAGTTTCGTTGTTTTTTGGCTTAATTGAAATGAGTCTCTTTGCTTTATGATTCCATTATATGTCCTTTTTTATAGGTAGGGAAAACTGGTACTTAGCTTACCCAAGTCAGTCATTACACACCTTGGGTGTTCTGATCCAACATTTAATATCCTTTTTGACAATGAATACCACACTTTGAAATATAAAAAAACCCACCAAAACCAGAAAAACCCCACATATCTTTATATGTTTTGGGGAGGAAAGATTGTGACTGACAACTTGTTGAATAAAGTGTACTTGTTAAATATTGTGTGAATATCCTTTGTTTAGGAAGTCGAGGCACAAGAGGTTCTCAAATTGATAGTCACAGTAGTACTAGCAACTATCATGACAGCTGGGAAACTCGAAGTAGCTATCCTGAAAGAGACAGATATCCTGAAAGAGACAACAGAGATCAAGCAAGAGATTCTTCCTTTGAGAGAAGACATGGAGAGAGAGACCGTCGTGACAACAGAGAGAGAGGTTTGTTAAATGAAATTTTATTAAATAGTGACCGACATTGATTGGGAGAATTGTTTTTTTTCAACCATTATCAGTTTACTTTTTAACATAAAATATCTTTTAAGACTTTTGCTTGTTGACACATTTTAAATTATTATACTTATTCATATAATCTTCCATTTTTACTTAGTTTAGGAGAGATTATGTTAGTAACTAGCTACCAGTACCTACTTGGTAACAGAGCAGGTGCTGAATTAGTAGGTACTTGCATACTGCAGGAGTTAAGGTGCCTTGCTGTATGTCTCTTACCTTAACCAAACAGCTCACAACGTTTTAAAGAATATAGATGCTTGGGTGACGTTTCAGGTATTTCTGATTCAGGAGGTAAAGTTTCTCATCTGAGTATCCTGGCCACTCACTCACTAGCTATGATACACAGTCTTGTAAGGACTGCCAGGGAGAAACAAGAAAAAACTGATAAAGATAGTGCTGGGGGTTGTTTAGAGAAATGTTTTATTCATGTTCCTTCCTGAGAATATGTAATACTTGGTTTAAATTTAAATTCTTGTATATTTTAAGCTAAAAGTGTTCTGTTACTACTAGATGATCTCTTAAATCAGTTTTTTAAAAAATAAATTTATTTATTTTTGGCTGCGTTGGGTCTTCGTTGCTACGTGCGGGCTTTCTCTAGTTGTGGCGAGCGGGGACGACTCTCCATTGCAGTGCGGTGGCTTCTTATTGCGGTGGCTTCTCTTGTTGTGGAGCATGGGCTCTAGGCGCATGGGCTTCAGTAGTTGTGGCACGTGGGCTCAGTAGTTGTGGCTCGCGGGCTCCAGAGCGCAGATTCAGTAATTGTGGCGCATGGGCTTAGTTGTTCCATGGCATGTGGGATCTTCCCAGACCAGGGATTGAACCCATGTCTCCTGCATTGGCATGCGAATTCTTAACCACTGCGCCACCAGGGAAGTCCCTTAAATCAGTTTTGAAGCAAGATACTAGAAGGCATTTAAGAAGGGTTATAAGTACTTTCTTTAACAAGCTTTTATTCTGTACAGATTAGGGCCTTTAAACATTTATGACCTTATGAAGGTCTTACTAACCTTGCCTGCTTACTAAAGTAAGGTTTGCTGTAATGCTGAGGTTAATATAGTACAAGACTTGATGGAGTAGGGAATTGAGTATTGATGCTTCACAGTGGGCTGAATTAAATCAAATATTCTTTATAATATTAAGTCAGAGAATGTATATTTTAAATCCTTTATCTTTCAGTATCCGTGAGTTTATGTATGATAAGAGAATCTATGTTTCATATTTTAGGAGATTTGGGCTAAGAGAAGGGTAGTAATTTTTCCAGTGTTAGAGAAGTAAGTTCTAAAGCTAAAAGTCGAACTCAGGTCTTCTGACTATAAGTCTTATTCCCTTTTTATTTTATTTTACTGTAACTACTTCAATAAATATCAGTTGTATGATTGAAAGAGAAATATATTTTTGATAATGATATATTCTACAAATGTTTATTGAGTACCCATGCACTTTGCTAGGTTTTTGGAGTACAACACTTGTGCTTATAGAACTTTATAAAGGGGACGATATCCCCCCTGAAAAAAGAAAAGTGATTGTTGGGTGCTGTCAAGGAAACATACAAGGGATCCAGATAGAAATAAAGGATGAGAGGGACCTACTTTATTCAGATAGTGTGCTTATGAAAAATTTGCGATGAAATTTATGCAGAGGCATAAATGCAAGGGAAGAAGCTAGCATTGCAGGTATTGAAGGGTAAAAACATTCCATGCAGAGGAAAGAATGTGTGCCGATTCCGAGACAGGAAATAGCTTAGTATGTCCTAGAGTTTGAAATAAGATCGTTGTGACTAGAATGTGGTGAGCCAAGGGAGATAGATAAAGGTTGAAGGTAGAGATGTGTTCAGGACCTTGTTCTGTGCTCAGGAATTTAAATCTTCCCGTTAGTTCTTCACAGCCTAATTAGGGTACGAATAGACAGTTAAATATGATAAATACTACTACTATATAAAGTTCTGTGAGAAGACAAAGATGCAGACAGAATACTGAGGCAGTCTATAAAAGCTTCCTAAAGAAGAGACATCTGAATTAGGGCCTGAAAGATAAATAGGAGTTGGCTAGAAGGAATCATGGAAGAAACACTGCAGGGAGAGGGTGCAGCATGTGCAGACACACAGGACTAAAAGAAACATATACTTTGGAGTAGTAAAGAGTTATGAGGTTGGAGTAGAGGTGTGCTGTAATCGGTAGGGAAGGAAAGAAGCTAGGAAGAAGGATGGGGGGGTGTGTGGTGAGAGACTATAGACCACGTTGTAAATGGCCTAGTAAGTCAGGCTAAAAATTTTGGATTTATTTGCCTTTTTCATTGCCTAGGAGATGAGTGCTTTTAAGCAGTTTTTTTGTTTGTTTAGCAGCTGGAAAAAAATACAGAGTTTTCCTCAGAAAAAGAAAAAAGGTATTAAGGAGTCTGGCAAAAGACGGAAGACAAGGATACCAACCAGTTAGACCATTGATAACATGGGCATCTAAGAAGAGCTGATCCAAGTCTAAGTTAACTATTAATTGTAGGGATTGAGAGAGGAAATAGAATAAAGAAATATTTTGAGAGTGAAATTGATGGTACTCGAATATGATGGTACTTGGAAAACTCAGAGGTTTCCAGCTTTCATGAATGGGTATACCATTCATTAAAATAAGGAAATACATGAAGAGAAGTATGCTTTTGAAGAACACATTTTGGGGGAAAGATAGGGAAGATGGTTGAGATGTGTTAAAGTGGTGTTCCTTTCCATTTTCTCTGAAGTAAGTAACCTTGTCATTGTGGTTGGGAAAATAGACTTTTTATTTGTCAAAAAAAGCTTGCCTGAGTAAAGGAGTCTGTTCCCTAACATTGCTGTAATCAGGAATTTCAAGTATGAATTGCTATAAGTTGCAGTATTGAATTTGTTTGAGGTTGTTTTCTAATTATTGTGACATTAGTATGATCCCCAAACCAAGAATTCAGACAGTCTAAGACATGAGTGTACAGCCTTCCAGGAATCTAGAGTGCAGTACAATAGAACCATTTTAAATTTAAACTGGTTTCAGCAAAAGTAAAAAAGAATTTAAGAAAATTGACTTCTAGTCCTGATGTTCCAAGTATCTACCATCTCTGTGACTTTGACAAATCAACTTCTGACCATAAATTCTAAGAAGAAAAGGGGTAAAGGGGCTGGACAAGGTTTAGCTTTGTTTTGTTTTAGCTTTAAAATTCTGTGAATTTTCATATCTTGATCTAATAAATATGGATAATTCTTATATTTTTCATCTGTGATAAGAAAGGAAATTCAAATTATTAGATTGAACCCTTCACTAAAAATATCCTAAAATTATTCTGCTTAATAAGTTGATGTCAGAGATTGCACTTACAAACCTGTTGGCCATATTGTAGTATGCCTTTTATGACTAACTAGTAAACAGTACTGTGTAGTGTGAAAATAGAGATATCGCAGTAGCCTAGATCATAGCACAGTCACCTACTTTCAAAAATGGCTATCTCTGTGGAAGAGTTCATGCCATTTTCTTAGACATCTTTTGATCCCAGACTAATTTCTTGCTCAACTGGGCATACTGGGTAGCATGCATTCAGTTTGTGTTTATATGATTCATGTATTAAATATATATATATATATATATATATATATATAAATGTGATGGGGTTATCATTTAACATTTTAAGAAAACAGCTCTTCATCTGAGTAATCAGTTATATGATTAAATAAAATTTTTAGTCGATTAGTAATTATTAATTATAAATATATATCACTAATATGAAACACTTTTTACATTTGATTATTTCAAGATTGCTAAGCATCAGTACCCTTAATATTCTAGTTTATGATAAATTGATGTTGCAGCAACAAATATTGACAGATGTTTTGTTCTACTATATTTTCCTCACATAATAGCTGCACTTTGATGTGTATATATTTCGGCCTGAAATTAGAGGTGTGACTTACGAGGGAAATTTTTTTTTTCCTTCAGCTCTTATCTTCTTCACCTCCTGCTGCCCCTATCCTTTGCCACCAGTGTTCTCAGGTCCTGCTGGGGGGACAGAGAAGATCAGAGGTGAAGGGTAGAGATGGCAGAAAGTGGGGTTGGAGCAGTGGGCTGGAGGTAGGGTAGGGAGCATGCAGAGAAGGATCCACGGTGGATCAGTGGGAGGCGGGAGGGGGGTTGATGGGGAGCAGAAAACATGGTAGTTAGAGGGCAAATAAAAATTACCTTTAAGAAAAAGAAATGTTTTTAAACATCTAGTGGTGATTATTTGGATGATTAAATTAAAAGTAAATACAGTACCTGATTTATATTTGTTGCCGGTGTGACCCTATACACAGATAAAATGTAAGATTTGCCATACTGTCATCTGTGAAATTAATCACTGACAAAACTTGGTTTTCATTGTAGATCAAAGACCAAGCTCACCAATTCGACATCAGGGAAGGAATGACGAGATTGAGCGTGATGAAAGAAGAGAGGAACGAAGAGTAGACAGAACGGATGATAGAAGAGACGAAAGGCCCAGAGAAAGAGATCGGGAAAGAGAGCGGGAGCGGGAGAGAGAGAGGGAACGGGAGAGGGATCGGGAGAGAGAGAAAGAAAGAGAACTAGAAAGAGAGCGCGCTAGGGAACGGGAGAGGGAGAGAGAGAGGGAGAAAGAGAGAGACCGGGAAAGAGAGAGAGATCGGGACCACGATAGAGAGAGGGAAAGAGAGAGGGAGCGAGACAGGGAAAAAGAGCGGGAGCGGGAGAGAGAAGAAAGGGAGCGGGAGAGAGAGCGGGAGAGGGAGAGAGAGCGAGAGCGAGAAAGAGCGAGAGAAAGGGAGAAAGAGCGAGAACGCCAGAGGGAGTGGGAAGACAAAGACAAAGGACGAGAGGACCGTAGAGAAAAGCGGGAAGATATCCGAGAAGACAGGAATCCAAGAGATGGGCACGAGGAGAGAAAATCAAAGTAAGTGATTGTGAACCAGTTTTTTACATGTCAGTGAGGAATTCAGAAAGTTCCATTTAATGCTTCTCGGGGGCCCCTAATATCCTCTTAATTCTTTTTCCTCTCCACATTTTCCTGTATTTTAGTTTTATTATATGTATTTGGTGTTCAACATCTTTTGAATTGTCTAGGAAAAAACAGTTTTCTCATTCTACTATTTCTGTATCCAAGAGATATAGTTAATAATTCTTGTTTACTGTTTGATTACAGCCATTTAAAAAAAATTAAGTTATTTATTTTTGGCTGGCTTGGGTCTTTGTTGCTGTGCGCGGGTTTTCTCTAGTTGTGGTGCGTGGGGGCTACTCTTAGTTGTGGTGTGCGGGCTTCTCATTGCAGTGGCTTCTCTTGTTGCGGCTCATGGGCTCTAGGCGCGTGGGCTTCAGTAGTTGTGGTGCATGGGCTTATTTGCTCCGCAGCATGTGGAATCTTCCCGGACCAGGGCTCGAACCCGTGTCCCCTGCATTGGCGGGCAGACTCTTAACCACTGTGCCACCAGAGAAGCCCAGTTACAGCCATTTTTGATGGTACATTGGTTTATTTGACTGCTACAGACTTGTTTTTAACAGGAGTCCAACCTGAAAGTGGTAGCGTCAGTGGGTTTATGTCCCATCATATCCACTTTATAAGTAGTTAATGGAGTTGGCTTGTCACCAAGACATAATGCTTGTGCTATTCCTGATAATCCTTTATGAGTTCTGTGTACGTATAAGTCTAGAGTCACTACCCCCAGGCTGCAGAAGCATTTACAGTGTCTTAGAGGAAATTCTGGAACCACTGCATGGCTAGAAGGAGATGAGAGATAGAGAGGTATCCTCTCTTGGGTTGTGGAGTTATAGTAGATTATTGGAATAAAAAGATGTGTTCTTATTATCTTATATATCTGAGGGCATCTTCTCTCTTCTTTCTTTTCTCTCTCTCTTTGTTTTTCTTTTTTTTTTAATATCAGTAAGAATTTATTTGCTCTGGTATCTGGGAAGTCCAGGGTTAGTTTTTGTTTTGATGTGACTATATCCAGATTCTCAAACAAACATAGAGTGGTATATCTCCACTGTTCTTTTTCTGTACTAGTTTTAGACTCAGAAGGCTTTTACCGAAATGATGGCTAGGATGACCCCAGGGTTATACCTATCAGCTCAGTAGCCCTCTCTGTGCTGGGGCTCTCATCAGTAGAGGAGTTAGATAAGAGAGCTAAGCCAATCACTATAGCCATGAGAAATCTGGACTCTGGTCAATTTTGAGGTTTTATAGACATAAAACCAAACGTATCAAAATTGTTTTTTTTTTCAAATACCAAGTAGAATAGAGGGTATATTTAAGTTTGTTAAGACAAACTGGAAATAATTTATATATCCTCAATTTCTTTGCCTCTCCCTCTACCTCATTTGCCTCATGGTGAATACACTCTCTGCTTTAGGCTTTTTTCATCATTGCTCTTATGGATTTTGGTTATAAACAAACAACGTAGCACAGAAATGGAGGCTTCTTCCATTAGGTCTTGCCTTCCCTTCAGTCTGCAGCCAAGGTTTTCTGTAGTTCACTCTCTCACTTCCCTCTCGCCACATTAAAAAAAAATCTCATATTAACATAAAATTGATAATACCTTTCACACATGCAGGCACACAGTACATTATTATTTCTCTTCTCTCCTCTGACCTCTTTAACTCTCTATCTTCTAAGATTAAAATTCTGAAATCTTTGCTATTTATTTATTATTATTTAATCCTATGCTTTGATTATATTTTACATGCTTCTGACCTCAGCTTACAGTAGCCAAAATTTCTTCTAGTTTTTCGTGGCTAGACATTCCAAGCATTGACAAGGGCCCCAGAAATTTAGGAGTCAACAGCTCTATAAAATAACTAGTTATATGAGGTTAACATCTTGATGTTTTCATCAATTATATTGTCATCTCAGTAGCTGAATTTATCCAGCACTTTCGTTTTTAACTGTGGTTATGAGGAAGGTTTGTTGAATTGCCGTAGCATTTATTTTACTCTAATTTTATTTCTGTAGATGCTTCCTTGAAATTAAATTTCTTTTTTTTGCATGGTTTATATTTTCTTATGTTATCAATTAACCTCTTGCTGTGTATCAAACCACATGAGAAGTTAGAAGTTTAAAACAACCACCATGTATTTGGTCATGATTCTGTGGGTTAGCAATTTTGTCTTGGCTCAGCAGAGTGGCTCTTCTCCTGGTCTCACTTGGGATCACTCATGCTTCTCCAGTCATTCTGGCAGTTCAGCTGAGTCTGAGTGACCCATGTGGCCTCACTCACATGTCTGGCAGTTGGTGCTGGCTGTTGCTTAGGGCATCTTATTTTCTCTTCCATATGACCTCTCATCCTCCAGTAGTCTAAACTCTACTTTTGCATATGATAGTAGAAACATACCAAAAAGGCAAAAGCAGAAGCTGCAAGGCCTCTTGAGTCCTAAATGTCCAAACTTAAACTGTCATTTTCACCACATCTTCCTGTCATAGTAAGTCACTGGGCCAGCCCAGATCCAAAGAATGGGGACAGAGACTGCCTAATGATGGCAGGAGCTTTTGATAAGGAATTGCACAAGCTTGGGCCTGTGAGTTGTCATACTACATCTGGGGTCTCCTTTTCCACCTGGTTACTCATCTATATGAGTGAGCTGTCAAGGAGAAAATGTGCTCATGTGCTGCAGTGTTTCTCAACTTTTAGCCATAGTATTTACAAACATTGCTGGCTTAAAAAAAAAAAAGTGTGGTCAAAATTTAACAAAAATATAGGAAAACACTAGAATAACTTAAGTATCCAGAGATATAAATCACTAGTCATTTAAAGTTTAACTGAAGAACAAGAAATATAGTGAACATATGAATTATTTTATTAATTTGTCACCAAGCAGATGATATAGTTCTAAGAGATGAGAAGAAACCGATTTTTACAGTGTACCCACAACATGACTGGCACTGGGTTTATGACATAACTAACTTATTCCTCATTGCAATTTTATGAGATGGACCCCCATTTTTTCAGCTATTTTCAGATGAGAAAGCTAAGAATGACCTCAAGGAATTTACCTAAGGTTGCATAATAAGTAACATGACTAGAAGTTGAACTCAAGTCTTTTTTGACTCCAAAGCCAATACTAGATTTTCTCGTTTGACTTCCCAACATAAGGTATTTCTATACCATAAAAAGGTAAAACTAATGAATAATTTTCAGTAGAGGGTACATTGATTGCTCTGCTATATGTTACCACTTCGTAGTAGTTAAATCTGGTGAATTTCAGTGAGTTATTCTACATTTACATGAAAAAGATAAGAGGTGGTGCCATGTATTTGAAGTCCACAGTCTTAACAAATGAAGAATTTTATCAAACATGCCGAATGCCCTTTGTATGATATAGATAGCTCTGAGAGTATTGGGTTTGTTTTTTTTGGTTTTAATTGTGTTCTCTTTATTTTTTGCCAGTGTTAACCTTTATTTATTTTTAGTTTTTATTAGAGTATAGTTGATTTACAATGTTCTGTTAGTTTCAGGTGTACAGCAAAGTGAGTCGGTTATACATATACATACATCCACTCTTTTTTTTTTAAGATTCTTTACCCATATAGGTCATTACAGAGTACTGAGTAGAGTTCCCTGTGCTGTACAGCGGATTCTTCTTAGTTGTCTATTTTATATATAGTAGTGTGTATATCTCAATCCCAGTCTCCCAATTTATCCCTCCCCACCCTTATCCCCTGGTAACCATAAGTTTGTTTTCTACAAACTCCCATTTTGTGAATAAGTTCATTTGAATGTTATCTTTACTTAGATGGCTAATTGTGATGGGACATTTAAAGTTCTGGATGAAGCAGGAATACACTATTTTTTGAGACCTAAAATTCATAATTTATTGATTATTGGATATTCATTCATTTATATAATAGAAAATTACCATAGAATTTCCATCACTACCATTTTCTCATTCTATTTTTTTTCTGTTTCTTTCTTGCCATACTCTGTCACTCTTTTTTTTTTTTTCTTTTTTGTGGTACGCGGGCCTCTCACTGCTGCGGCCTCTCCCGTTGCGGAGCACAGGCTCTGGACGCGCAGGCCCAGCGGCCATGGCTCACGGGCCTAGCCGCTCCGCGGCATGTGGGATCTTCCCGGACCAGGGCTCGAACCCATGTCCCCTGCATCAGCAGTCGGACTCTCAACCACTGCGCCACCAGGGAAGCCCTCTTTTTTTTTTTAACATCTTTATTGGAGTATAATTGCTTTACAATGTTGTGTTAGTTTCTGCTGTACCACAAAGTGAATCAGCTATATGTATACATGTATCCCCATATCCCCTCCCTCTTGCGCCTCCCTCCCACCCTCCCTATCCCAGCCCTCTAGGTGGTCACAAAGCAGTGAGCTGATCTCCCTGTGCTATGCAGCTGCTTCCCACTAGCTTCTGATAGTATTATAATCCTACAATTATACATTCTAGTTACAGCAAAAAATAATAGTAAAAATGTAGTAAAGAAATCTTTTTCATCCCCTGGAATTTTATAAATTACATTTGTCCAATTTAGGAAGCGCTATAGAAATGAAGGGAGTCCTAGCCCTCGTCAGTCACCTAAGCGCCGGCGAGAACATTCTCCTGACAGTGACACCTACAACAGTGGAGATGATAAAAGTAAGCAGGATCTGTTTTCCACATTTCTATAGTCATATTCATTTGTAACCACGAGACCATTCTTTCACATCAATACGAAATGATGAATTAAGATTTAAAATGTTTTCTTGCTCTACTGCCTTTGAATATCTCCCATTGTGACTAAAGTATGTGTTAGAAATAGTCATTCTACCATAATGGCACTGTCATTTCCTACTAGTTGTAGTAAAGCCGTAGTTTTATTTTTACTGAAGTTGTTATTTTTAAACTTTTAAAATGAAAAGGGAGAAATTGGTTTATTATTTATAGGTAGCATGCAATATTGTTAACATGGTGAAAGTGTGATTACTTTTATCTTTTTGTATAGATGAAAAACACAGACTCTTGAGCCAGGTTGTTCGACCTCAAGAATCTCGTTCTCTTAGTCCATCCCACCTTACAGAAGACAGGCAGGGTAGGTGGAAAGAGGAAGATCGTAAACCAGAAAGAAAAGAAAGTTCAAGGCGCTATGAAGAGCAGGAGTTCAAAGAGAAAGTTTCTTCTGTAGATAAGCAGAGAGAACAGACAGAAATCATGGAGAGCTCAAGAACTCGTTCACAAGACATGATAGGACACCACCCATGTGAAGATCGAGACACATCTGATCGAGCTCATGATGAAAATAAGAAAAAAGCAAAAATTCAAAAGAAACCTATTAAGAAAAAGAAAGAAGATGATGTTGGAATGGACAGGGGTAACACGGAGACAACGTCTGAAGATGGTCAAGTATTTTCACCAAAAAAAGGACAGAAGAAGAAAACCGTTGAAAAAAAGCGTAAAAGGTCCAAAGGTGATTCTGACATTTCTGATGAAGAAGCAGTCCAGCAGAGTAAGAAGAAGAGAGGCCCACGGACTCCCCCTATCACAGCCAAGGAGGAATTGGTTGAAATGCACAATGATAAGGATGGCACTATGGAGGATCCTCAGAAGAAAGAAGATACAGCGTTCAGTGACTGGTCTGATGAGGACGTGCCTGACCGTGCAGAGGTGACAGAAGCAGAGCACGCTGCCACAGCTGCTACTCCTGGAAGGACTCCTTCCCCGTCTTCTCTTCCTCCTCCTCCTCCTCCTCTTGCCACGACGACGACTCCTGCTGCCACCACCTTCAACACGTTGACCACCACCATTTCCACCTCTTCCACCCCAGCCAACACCACCAACACTTTTACCAGTGAAGACTCACATAGAAAATGCCATAGAACACGAGTGGAAAAGGTAGAGGCACCTCATGTTACTATAGAAGATGCACCACATCGCAAGCCAGTGGATCAGAAGAGGAGTAGCAGCCTTGGCAGCAATCGGAGTAATCGTAGTCATACATCTGGCCGTCTCCGCTCCCCGTCCAATGATTCTGCACATCGAAGTGGGGATGACCAAAGTGGTCGAAAGAGAGTACTGCATAGTGGCTCAAGAGACAGAGAAAAAACAAAAAGTCTAGAAATCACAGGAGAGAGAAAATCTAGGATTGATCAGCTAAAGCGTGGAGAACCCAGTCGAAGTACTTCTTCAGGTAATGAAAATGAAGTATAATCTAACCACTGTTTCCTATGTTAGTATATGTATATATTTTGTACAGTTTTTTGCTTTGTTCAAATCATAATTTTAAAGTAAATGCTAAATTGGTTACTTTATATGCTGCCTTAAATTTCAAGGAACCTAAAAGCTTAACCATCCCGCCAAAATGTTACCTGTTATCACATTACTAGCAGCATTATAGTAGAGGTACATTCAATGAAGTCAGTTTAATATCAGGATTTTAGTAGTATATCTTGGTGGAAATAACTTACGTATTCAAGTCCTCTATTGATGCCTAAAATTTTAACCTTCTGCCTCTTCTTCCTGCAACCAATACTTTCTCTTTTGACCACAGAAAATAAGGTAGGGGGATAGGAAGAGGTCAGATAATGAAATGATCATTTCTTTTACTGCTTAAACACTTTATGTATTTATTTCTTTGAAGATATTTTGTGGTTATAGTGGAAATAAACAAGGAAACATGCTTTTTACATATTTTAATTAACACTTTGAGAGATGGAATTTTTCATTAAGGTGGGTCCTTTGGATAATTTAAAATAAATACAGAAATAGATAAATTGTCAGTTTTAAAGGGCCTTAAAATGAAGCCTTTTCTTTCCATTTTATCACGTGTTAACTCTTTGTATATGGTGTATTTATTTTAGATCGCCAGGATTCAAGAAGCCATAGTTCAAGAAGAAGTTCTCCTGAGTCAGATCGACAGGTCCATTCAAGGTCAGGGTCGTTTGATAGCAGAGATAGGCTTCAAGATCGTGATCGTTACGAGCATGAGAGAGAGCGGGAGAGAGAGAGGAGAGATACACGGCAGAGAGACTGGGAGCGAGATGCCGATAAAGATTGGCCCCGGAACAGGGACCGAGATCGACTACGGGAACGGGAGAGAGAACGAGACAAAAGGAGAGACTTGGACAGGGAAAGGGAGAGATTAATCTCTGATTCTATGGAAAGGGACAGGGACAGGGACAGAGACAGAACTTTTGAGAGTCCTCAAATAGAGTCTGTAAAACGCAGTGAAGCAAAACTGGAGAGTGAACATGAGAGAGACCTAGAAGGCACTTTCCGGGACTCTTTAGCTTTGGATAAAGAAAGAATGGATAAAGATCTAGGATCTCTGCAGGGATTTGAAGATACAAATAAAGCTGAGAGAACAGAGAGTATGGAAGGTGAGTGTCACGCCTTTTTGTCGGTTTCAATGCTCCATTCCTTTTCCGATTTCATAGCAAACAAATATTTCCTTTTGAAAGGTCATCTGATACACATATTGACTCCATTGTTTTAGGGAAAATAGAGTTTATAAGGAAAAGCCTTATAATACTTAAAAAATGTGTTCCACTCATTAGTACTATCAAGGTAGACTTGGTTCAAATAAGCCTAAATGAAATAAATGATTACAGTCGTCCCTCAGTCCCTCAGTATCTGCAGGAATGGGTTCCAGAGCCCTCCACAGATAGTAAAATCTGGGCATGCTCAGGTCCCTTATTAAAATGACTTCCCGCTCCTAGAATGAGGGACCCTGAGAAGGCCACATCCACCCTTTTGCCCACTCAGAGCCAGCCTCAGCTATGGACATCCACTCTCCAATCCTTCACCCCTGATAATGCTATACAAGCTGGCTTAATGCCTCTGCACTCTGAATGAGCTTCCTTCTCTAGGCTTCTCCGTACCCATTGCCTGATAGACCTTTTCCCTTTTATCTTCTCTTACTCAAACTGCAAGTCCCAGTTTATGCATTATTTCCTCTACGAAGCCTTCTCTGCTAAAGGTGCTTTACTCTTTCAAATCGCCGTAGCACCTTGTTTATACATCTTTAATAGCATCCCTGTGCCATATTATAATTATTTTTCCATAGTTTTCTCACCACTATACTGTACTCCTTTGTTAGGCACCATAGCTTTTCATTTCTTTATCATCAGGACTCTAGTAAGGACACAATAAATGGCTGATGAATGAAAATATGTTCTGCTGTGCATACATGTTCTGCATCTTATTCTTTGGTGAATTATAGCCCAGGTTAACAATAGTAATGGCCCCCCTGAAAATTCTTCTGGAAGTTCTGCCTCCACTACACCATTGTTCTGACATAACCTCTCTACTTCAAGCCCCCAAGAAACTTCTGGGATACTTAGTACATAAGCAGTAATATTTTATATTCTTTTTATTTGCTGTATTGTAGCACTAGTCCCAGAATAAGGTTCACATTCGTTTAAAACTATAAACATCCTTACATCTTTTGGTTATTTGGTTAGATATATTCCAATACACCAACTGTTAACATGTTTTTTCTACTTGACAAAAACATTTCTGCCTCAGTGGTCTTCACATTTTTATCTCAAATTTGAATTTAAATGGCATCAATTTGTGAGCCATAGTACTATTAGAGGTACAACCTTGGGGTATAATTGAATATAATTTTAACCAATCATTGTAATATCTCTCTTGTGATAGGAGTTCTTGCCCTTCATCCCTAAAATATACCATTCATTGGTTGTGATCACAGATAACATAGCATAGAAATTTAGAGGTGAATTACCTATTGTGAAATGCAAAATTTTATCCAGTTAAAGTAGGACAATGAGTTTGATAAAGCTTGAAAAGTTAAAAATCCTATTATTTGCATTTATGTTTAGATGTATATCTGTGTAATGAAGTTATTAAAATTGTTTACTTTAGAAGTGAATGGTGGGGGTATGAGGAGATTACTACAGAACTTAATAGAGTAGAAAATTAGTAGAATGACTAGAAACATCTCATAGTTTATTATATTTTATTTGCTGTAAGTTTTATAAAGCATGCTGTTGCATTTTGAAAACTAATGTTGTAAACTCAGTAAAGTGTATGGATAACACCTGATTAGAAATATTAAGTGTACTGTATAGTTTTATGATAATTCAAGTTCACAACTAAGTCACCAGGAGACAAAGCTTTAGCCTAGGTAGTTGAGAAAAGTTGGTAAATAAAGAAATGGAAGGTACGCTAGTGGTTAAAGTTTCAAGTAAGTTTTACTAATTAGTTTGCAAGTTCTTTAAAATTAATGAATTTATTTTGATAAAGAAATTAATGCATCCTTTTGAAATTAGATTTCTCTGGACTTAAAGTTTTATTATAAAAAATTAACAACATAATATCAACATTAACATGTTAGTGGTAGATTTTCTCATATTTTAATTGTAATCTTATAACTTATTTTCATATTGCTGTCCATATTGTGTTCTTGGCATTAAAACTAAATTTAATTTTTAAGTTTTCTTTTGGAGGTATCAAGTGTTTTGAATAATTAAATATAGTTTTCAAATAAAAAAATGCTTTTCAACTTTTCTTAGTGTGCACAGCCTCTCCTCTTTGTTTTCACTTAGATAACCCTTTCCCTTAACACTCTCTTTGGCATGAAATTAATTTTTCTGTTTAGCAGGAGATGACGAATCCAAGTTAGATGATGTGCATTCGTTAGGATCTGGTGCTGGAGAAGGATATGAGCCAATTAGTGATGATGAACTAGATGAAATTCTGGCAGGTGATGCTGAAAAGAGGGAGGACCAACAGGATGAGGAGAAGATGCCAGGTAATCATTTGCAGAGGTGGTTGAATGTAAGAAATATTTAATTATGGTATTGTGATATTCTTTGTTCCCTTTCATGATGTAAGAATTGATAAAATGCAGTTAGAATTTTCCCATTTTAATTAAATGTTTTAATTAACATAGAAGGGCCAATAAAATGAAAATTATAGTTAATGTGCTCTGCTCATTTTTAAGTAGACATTGCCTATAAATTGGAAAGGGCATTATTTAAAATAGCACAATTGTAAAATTTCCTATCAAACAGTGATTGTCTAGCAGTGTTCTAGATGGTAGGTGTATGGTACAGAGCTTCACAACTGTGCTGCCACAAACCAACTTTTGAAATGACCATTCAGAAATTTCCAAAGGTCGAGGTTATATTTGAACACTGTTTATATACTTCTCTCTCAGTTTTCTAAATTCAGTAATCATTTCCATTTACAGTACTTTATTCATTGCCAGAACTTCCTCCAGTGACTGTACCATGAAGCAGCTACCTTCAGTGTTCTTGTTGAATCATCCCAATTAGTCTAATTGTTACTAACAATTTTTTTTTTTTATCATAGGGTCTTTGCTTTGTTTGGGTATACAGAATATTAAATTCTTATTTTGACTTAATTTGCTCTTACATTTTACAGTTTTTTCTAATGTATAATATATATATGAGTGTTATCTTTATTATTATCAGCTATTAGGTATTTCTGAATAGAACATTATTTTGTTAATTTCCTAAACTCTGACTTATCAGTGGATAGATTATTCTCAATTTTAATCTTAGCCACTCCCTGATTCTTAAATTTATTTCATAATGAATCATTTGTTTTTAAAAGGTAAACTGTGTCTGTGCATGCATGCACACATGCAAACTAAATACACTCCTGGATTTACTTAATTAACCCTTGAAATGACTCTGGTACCAAGCTTCAAAATGTCAGACCTAATATAGTGAAATGATGGAGTTCTTTCATTGAGGATCTCTCAAGCAATTTAAATGCATTATTTGTAGGAATGGGTTTGCTTAGGTGTTTGTTTGCTTGCCTTTTTTTTTGGTTTTTGGGTTTTTTATTGAAGTATAATTGACATACATTAGTTTCAGGTACACAACGTAATGATTTGACATTTGTATACATTGCAACATGATCACCACATTAAGTCTAGTTACCATCTGTCACCATGCAAAGTTACAAAGTTTTTTTTCTTGTGATGAGAACTTTTCAGATATACTTTCTAGCAACTTTTAATGTTGAAATACAATATTATTGACTATAGTTACCATGCTATACATTACATCCCCATGATTTATTTATAATTGCAAGTTTGTACCACTTGATACCCTTGACACATTCTGTCTAAACTTCACATTCCTTCCCCTCTGGAAGCCACCAATCTCTGTATCTATGAGTTTGGTTTTCTTTTTGTTTGATTCTTTTCATTTTAGATTCCACATATAAATGAAATGGGGGGTGGGTGGAGGCACTCGCCTGTGACCTCTTCGCCTCTTTTCCTTTGGTGAGAAAGTTATTTGTAGAGGTCCTTAAGATTCTAAATTTTAGCTTTTATAGAAAATCTTTTGTTTTAAGAATGTGCCTTTTTTGATTTATATTACTTGTTATTTAATGCTTTCTGTGGCTTGGAATCTGTATTTCTCTATAGATAACGAGAATATATTTCTTGGTGTAATAAAATTCTGTTCTTTAACTTTTTGTAGATCCATTAGATGTGATAGATGTGGACTGGTCTGGTCTTATGCCAAAGCATCCAAAAGAACCACGAGAGCCTGGGGCTGCACTCTTAAAATTCACGCCTGGAGCCATTATGCTGAGAATTGGGATCTCTAAAAAGTTGGCTGGTTCTGAACTCTTTACTAAAGTCAAAGAAACATGTCAGAGACTTTTAGAAAAACCCAAAGGTAATTCCGTCCCACTTTGACTATATAATGTTTAATATAAACATTAAGGTGCCTTTGAAAAGGATTCTGTTCTCATGTAGCAGTTACAGTATAAAAACTTTTTTTGTTTTTGAGGACTCACTTATTTTCAGTATTTAATCCTCATGGTCAAAGTTTGTTTTAATTTATTTTGAGAAAAATTTAAGCCTACAGAAAAGTTGTAAACATAGCACAATGATCTTACTGTATCAAAGTTACTTTTTAACAGGTAAGTTCTAATGTCAAAGTGCTCAGTGGTTTACCCAAGGCTAAATGAAGTAGAGCCTGGGGAAGTGAACTAGATATTGTTCATATCTAAGCAAATTGGTTATCTTGGCAACCCTTTCCCCCGGGAAATGGGGAATTCTACTCAAATGCAGATGTTTAGGTTGAGCCTTTAACAAAGTGGTTAAGAGCTTAGTCTCTGGGCCAGATGGCCTGGATTCCAACAGGCACACCACTTACTAGCTGTTATTTAATTTATGTGCTACTGTTATCATCTACAAGCTGGGAATAATTACACCACCAATCAGTTGTTCCATATGATTGTTAGGAGGAACAAATGAGTTGTTACAAGTAAAACACTTAGAATAGTTTCTGACATACAGTGATGCTCAGTAAATATGAGCTGCTGCTATTTAGTTTAAAACATTTTATCGCATTGATTTTAGACCTTACTGCTACAGCTTTTCATTATTCCAGAACACTTTTAGTTTATAGGGTCCTTGTTTTCTGTTTCTCTGGTACCTCGCTTATTATGTTTTGGCAGCTCATTAAGACTTTATTAATGGGGAGGAGGAGTGTAAAACAGGAGGAAAGGAGGTAAAAGGTGAAGGCACTAAGATTATTTAATGTTTTGTCACATTCATTAGAGTAAAAAAGTTTAGGAAAAAGAATTGAACTTTTACTAAATTGAAAAAAATTGTTTTATGTGTTTCATGATCCATGTTCTTTCTTCAACTGTTAGCATAAGCAGTAAGACTCTTGATTTTAATATGGCTTAGTATACATAGAACGTATGTGTAAGAAACATAAATTATAATGGTGAATATGTGTTAACCTGACAGATGACCAGTGTCTTGAGTTCTTGCCCCACTCTTTCTACTTTGATTGGTTCTGTGATCTTAAGTAACTCTTGTGGGCATAAAATGATGTAATGAAATCCCTAAGTTCTTATCCACATCTACAGCTATTTGCTCCTGTGTCTCTTGCTAATGGCATTTCAAGTTAAAATCTATTACGTAGTTAGCAAAATCAGACTATAGTTTGTCCCTGACTAATGATCACTTACTTTAAACAATGAAAACGTACACTGTAAAGAAGGATTTGATTGTCCTTACCAAGTAGTCCTATTTTTTGGTGGTATGATAGCTTTGTTAGAGAACTAATATATGATACTGAATATAAGTTCCCTAAGGAATAGGACTGTTTTGTTTACTGCTGTATTGTCTAGTGATCTATTCTTACTAATTATGCCATTGCCTTGAAAAGTACCTGACACATAGTAGGTATTCAATAAATATTTGTGAAATAACTGATTTTTTTCTAATCTATTCTGTTTCTGTGCCCCAGTGCTGAAGAAAGTATATCTCCACTCCCTATGTACTTTTTAAATTCTAAGACTTAAAACAGAAAACTTGAATATGTACTGAAATTTAAATTGCTTTTGTCCAGGTTTTCTGATTATAGTATGATTAAGTTCTTTGAAGCTAAATTTTCTGTTATTTTAGTTCCTTTGGTTTACTTGTACTTATATACATGTTTAATCTGTCTCGAGTTATTTGGTGCTGGTCAGTTCAAAACCAGGAAAAGACTAAGTTTAGCCATGTTATATGTTCTAGGGAGGTTTGCAAGTGTGTTTTAAGTCTACTGTTGTGAAAGCAGAAAAGATTTAAATAAAAAGTAATTTGTCCTAATGAGCAATTTTCAAGGAAGTGCATGGACTCAACGGAGATTTCTTTATTTGTATCTATAGTAGAATGGTGGTGAATGTTTGGTGCTATTTTTTTTTAATAGTCTAGTCTGCATTATATGACTGTGTCATTGGTTGGCTCAAACATTGGTATGGCTGAATTACCTGAGGAACTGCCTTTTCCCCCAACGGGATACCCACTAAGGTATCCTAGTTCCAACTGTGGAGAGTCTGTAGGTCTGGTGGTAGAGCCCTGGCACTGTATTTTTAAAAACTGCTCAGATGATTCTGATAGACATTGAAGTTTGTGAACTATTTCTGAGTTTTTATTTACATTTATTTTTGCTTTTGTTATAAACCTATTCACTAGGTGTATAACTTACCAACTAGGTATATTACATGAGACAGGTTTCTTGTTAATTATCTAATCTATTTATGCTCTGCAGTTCAGGAAATGAAATATGTAATGCAATTTCATTAATTCTCAAATGTCTGTTTTGTTTTTACCTAGGTGTTATTTACTGTTTCCCTTTGTGGGCTCTAGCAATAACCTGTTTGATCATGTTGCTATAGAAACACTACCTGATACCATTCATACTCTTGGCCAACTCCTGGAATGTTAACTTTGAAGTTACTACTCTTTCTGTTATTTATTTAGATTAATGACTGACCCTATTCTGTAAATTTTGATTTCTTGTCTATTTTTAACTCAATCTCTATTTTTATTAAGTGTTTTCTCCCTACTTAGCATGTTATGACTTAAAACTAAGTGATTTTGATACATTGTCCCAGGTTTTTACTGTGACCAAATATTGGATAAAATTTGCAGATTATCTAACAAACAGCTAATCACTTTCTTAAGTTTTTAGGGTTCACAGAATGCAGTCACATTACTACATTTGAATCTTGCCATAATAAAGTCCTGAATCTAGAACTTTTAGTTGATGGTACACAATATATTGAATTTGATTTTACTAATTCTTAACTTGAACTTTTTTCCCATAGTAATCCGTGTCTAAATTCTGTCTCCCAATTCTGCTTTTCTTATATCTTAAAGTGGCTATCAGAGTATTTATTTTTGTTCGAGCCTAGCACCAAAACTACATACTGGAGTTCTCTCACAGAGAACATATTGCCTTTAATATGAAATAGTTTTCACCACTGTTGGTAACTTTGATAAAGTATAGATAAACTTAGTATAGATAGACTTTGTGGAATATTCATCTAAGCAGTTGATAACACTTCTATTTTCAGAAACCTTAATGTGTTTATTTTTTATTGAAAGACGCAGACAATCTTTTTGAACATGAATTGGGGGCTCTCAACATGGCTGCATTACTACGAAAAGAGGAAAGAGCAAGTCTTCTTAGTAATCTTGGACCATGCTGTAAAGCATTATGCTTCAGGCGGGATTCTGCAATCCGGAAGCAGCTTGTTAAAAATGAGAAGGTACTGTTGTTTCCTTAGAAAAATTGGAACATGTCTGTTGAGTAGTATGGATGACATATTCTTCATTTGATTGCTTTAAGGTGAAATTAAGGTCTCATGATCTGCTTTTATGAGTTTGGTTTCCCAGTCTTTTACACATGTAAAAGAAAGAATTTTATTAGAATTTATAGGACTTTTTATTTTACTTTAATAGTTTTGAATAACATTTGTTTTGAATAACATTGTTATTGGTACTGGAAAAAAAATTTTTTAACATCTCTATTGGGGTATAATTACTTAACAATGGTGGGTTAGTTTCTCTTTATAACAAAGTGAATCAGTTGTACATATACATATGTTCCCATATCTCTTCCCTCTTGTGTCTCTCCCTCCCACCCTCCCTATCCCACCCCTCCAGGCGGTCACAAAGCACCGAGCTGATATCCCTGTGCTATGCAGTTGCTTCCCACTAGCTATCTACCTTACGTTTGTTAGTGTATATATGTCCATGCCTCTCTCTCGCTTTGTCACAGCTCACCCTTCCCCCTCCCCATATCCTCAAGTCCGTTCTCCAGTAGGTCTGTGTCTTTATTCCTGTCTTACCCCTAGGTCCTTCATGACATTTTTTTTCTTAAATTCCATATATATATGTTAGCATATGGTATTTGTCTTTCTCTTTCTGACTTACTTCACTCTGTATGACAGACTCTAGGTCTATCCACCTCATTACAAATTGCTCAATTTCGTTTCTTTTTATGGCTGAGTAATATTCCATTGTATATATGTGCCACCTCTTCTTTATCCATTCATCTGATGATGGGCACTTAGGTTGTTTCCATCTCCAGGCTATTGTCAATAGAGCTGCAATGAACATTTTGGTACATGACTCTTTCTGAATTTTGGTTTTCTCAGGGTATATGCCCAGTAGTGGGATTGCTGGGTCATATGGTAGTTCTATTTGTAGTTTTTTAAGGAACCTCCATACTGTTCTCCATAGTGGCTGAACCAATTCACATTCCCACCAGCAGTGCAAGAGTGTTCCCTTTTTTCCACACCACTCCAGCATTTATTGTTTCTAGATTTTTTGATGATGGCCATTCTGACTGGTGTGAGACGGTATCTCATTGTAGTTTTAATTTGCATGTCTCTAATGATTAATGGTGTTGAGCATTCTTTCATGTGTTTGTTGGCACTCAGTATATCTTCTTTGGAGAAATGTCTATTTAGGTCTTCTGCCCATTTTTGGATTGGGTTGTTTGTTTTTTTGTTATTGAGCTGTATGAGCTGCTTGTAAATTTTGGAAATTAATCCCTTGTCAGTTGCTTCATTTGCAAATATTTTCTCCCATTCTGAGGGTTGTCTTTTGGTCTTGTTTATGGTTTCCTTTGCTGTGCAAAAGCTTTGAAGTTTCATTAGGTCCCATTTGTTTATTTTTGTTTTTATTTCCATTTCTCTAGGAGGTGGGTCAAAAAGGATCTTGCTGTGATTTCTGTCATAGAGTGTTCTGCCTTCCTCTAAGAGTTTGATAGTTTCTGGCCTTACATTTAGGTCTTTAATCCATTTTGAGCTTATTTTTGTGTATGGTGTTAGGGAGTGATCTAATCTCATACTTTTACATGTACCTGTCCAGTTTTCCCAGCACCACTTATTGAAGAGGCTGTCCTTTCTCCACTGTACCTTCCCGCCTCCTTTATCAAAGATAAGGTGACCATATGTGTGTGGGTTTATCTCTGGGCTTTCTATCCTGTTCCATTGTGCCAGTACCATACTGTCTTCATTACTGTAGCTTTGTGGTATAGTCTGAAGTCAGGGAGCCTGATTCCTCCAGCTCTGTTTTTCGTTCTCAAGATTGCTTTGGCTATTCGGGGTCTTTTGTGTTTCCATACAAATTGTGAAATTTTTTGTTCTAGTTCTGTGAAAAATGCCAGTGGTAGTTTGATAGGGATTGCATTGAATCTGTAGATTGCTTTGGGTAGTAGAATCATTTTCACAATGTTGATTCTTCCAATCCAAGAACATGGTATATCTCTTCCCTATTTGTATCATCTTTAATTTCTTTCATCAGTGTCTTATAATTTTCTGCATACAGGTCTTTTGTCTCCTTAGGTAGGTTTATTCCTAGATATTTTATTCTTTTTGTTGCAATGGTAAATGGGAGTGTTTTGTTGATTTCACTTTCAGATTTTTCATCATTAGTGTATAGGAATGCAAGAGATTTCTGTGCATTAATTTTGTATCCTGCAACTTTACCAAATTCATTGATTAGCTCTAGTAGTTTTCTGGTGGCATCTTTAGGATTCTCTATGTATAGTATCATGTCATCTGCAGACAGTGACAGCTTTACTTCTTCTTTTCTGGTTTGGATTCCTTTTATTTCCTTTCCTTCTCTGATTGCTGTGGCTAAAACTTCCAAAACTATATTGAATAAGAGTGGTGAGAGAGGGCAACCTTGTCTTGTTCCTGATCTTAGTGGAAATACTTTCAGTTTTTCACCATTGAGGATGATGTTGGCTGTGGGTTTGTCATAGATGGCCTTTATCATGTTGAGGAAAGTTCCCTCTATGCCTACTTTCTACAGGGTTTTTATCATAAATGGGTGTTGAATTTTGTCAAAAGCTTTCTCTGCATCTATTGAGATGATCATTGATAGATTTGCGTATATTGAAGAATCCTTGCATTCCTGGAATAAACCCCACTTGATCATGGTGTATGACCCTTTTAATGTGCTGTTGGATTCTGTTTGCTAGTATTTTGTTGAGGATTTTTGCATCTATGTTCATCAGTGATACTGGCCTGTAGTTTTCTTTCTTTGTGACATCCTTGTCAGGTTTTGGTATCCTAGAATGAGTTTGGGAGTGTTTCTCCCTCTGCTATATTTTGGAAGAGTTTGAGAAGGATAGGTGTTAGCTCTTCTCTAAATGTTTGATAGAATTCACCTGTGAAGCCATCTGGTCCTGGGCTTTTGTTTGTTGGAAGATTTTTAATAGTTTCAATTTCAGTGCTTGTGATTGGTCTGTGCATATTTTCTATTTCTTCCTGATTCAGTCTTGGCAGGTTGTGCCTTTCTAAGAATTTGTCCATTTCTTCCAGGTTGTCCATTTTATTGGCATAGAGTTGCTTGTAGTAATCTCTCATGATCTTTTGTATTTCTGCAGTGTCAGTTGTTACTTCTCCTTTTTCATTTCTAATTTTATTGATTTGAGTCTTCTCCCTTTTTTTCTTGATGAGTCTGGCTAATGGTTTATCTATTTTGTTTATCTCCTCAAAGAACCAGCTTTTAGTTTTATTGATCTTTGCTATGGTTTCCTTCATTTCTTTTTCATTTATTTCTGATGTGATTTTTATGATTTCTTTCCTTCTGCTAACTTTGGGGTTTTTTTGTTCTTCTTTCTCATTGCTTTAGGTGCAAGGTTAGGTTGTTTATTCGAGATGTTTCCTGCTTCTTAAGGTGGGCTTGTATTGCTATAAACTTCCCCCTTAGAACTGCTTTTGCTGCATCCCATAGGTTTTGGGTCTTTGTGTCTCCACTGTCATTTGTTTCTAGGTATTTTTTTATTTCCTCCTTGATTTCTTCAATGATCACTTCATTATTAAGTAGTGTATTGTTTAGCCTCCATGTGTTTGTATTTTTTTACAGATCTTTTCCTGTAATTGATATCTAGTCTTATGGTGTTGTGGTCGGAAAAGATACTTGATATGATTTCAATTTTCTTAAATTTACCAAGGCTTGATTTGTGACCCAAGATATGATCTATCCTGGAGAATCTTCCATGAGCACTTGAGAAAAATGTGTATTCTGTTGTTTTTGGATGGAGTGTCCTATAAATATCAATTAAGTCCATCTTGTTTAATGTATCATTTAAAGCTTGTGTTTCCTCATTTATTTTCATTTTGGATGATCTGTCCATTGGTGAAAGTGGGGTGTTAAAGTCCCCTACTATGAATGTGTTACTGTTGATTTCCCCTTTTATGGCTGTTAGTATTTGCCTTATGTATTGAGGTGGTCCTATGTTGGGTGCATAAATATTTCCAATTGTTATATCTTCTTGGATCAATCCCTTGATCATTATGTAGTGTCCTTCTCTGTCTCTTCTAATAGTCTTTATTTTAAAGTCTATTTTGTCTGATATGAGAATTGCTACTCCAGCTTTTCGTTTCAACTTGCATGGAATATCTTTTTCCATCCCCTTGCTTTCAGTCTGTATGTGTCTCTAGGTCTGAAGTGGGTCTCTTGTAGACAGCATAGATAATGGGTCTTGTTTTTGTATCCATTCAGCCAATCTTTGTCTTTTGGTGGGAGCATTTAGTCCATTTATATTTAAGGTAATTATCGATATGTATGTTCCTATTCCCATTTTCTTAATTGTTTTGGGTTTGTTATTGTAGGTCTTGTGTTTCTTGCCTAGAGAAGTTCCTTTAGCATTTGTTGGAAAGCTGGTTTGGTGGTGCTGAACTCTCTCAGCTTTTGCTTGTCTGTGAAGGTTTTAATTTCTCCATCAAATCTGAATGAGATCCTTGCTGGGTAGAGTAATCTTGGTTGCAGGTTTTTCTCCTTCATCACTTTCAGTATGTCCTGCCACTCCCTTCTGGCTTGCAGAGTTTCTGCTGAGAGATCAGCTGTTAACCTTATGGGGATTCCCTTGTGTGTTATTTGTTGTTTTTCCCTTGCTGCTTTTAATATGCTTTCTTTGTATTTAATTTTTGACAGTTTGATTAATATGTGTCTTGGCATATTTCTCCTTGGATTTATCCTGTATGGGACTCTCTGTGCTTCCTGGACTTGATTAACTATTTCTTTTCCCATATTAGGGAAGTTTTCAACTATAATCTCTTCAAATATTTTCTCAGTCCCTTTCTTTTTCTCTTCTTCTTCTGGAATCCCTATAATTCGAATGTTGGTGCATTTAATGTTGTCCCAGAGGTCTCTGAGACTGTCCTCACTTCTTTTCATTCTTTTTCTTCATTCTGCTCTGCAGTAGTTATTTCCACTATTTTATCCTCCAGGTCACTTATCCGTTCTTCTGCCTCAGTTATTCTGCTGTTGATCCCATCTAGAGTATTTTTCATTTATTGTGTTCTTCATCATTGTTTGTTTCACCTTTGTTCTTCTAGGTCCTTGTTAAATGTTTCTTGCATTTTGTCTATTCTATTTCCAAGATTTTGGATCATCTTTACTATCATTATTCTGAATTCTTTTTCAGGTAGACTGCCTATTCTTCATTTGTTAGGTCTGGTGTGTTTTTATCTTGCTCTTTCATCTGCTGTGTGTTTTTCTGTCTTCTCATTTTGCTTATCTTACTTTGTTGGGGTCTCCTTTTCGCAGGCTGCAGGTTCGTAGTTGCCATTGTTCTTGATGTCTGTCCCCAGTGGCTAAGGTTGGTTCAGTGGGTTGTGTAGGCTTCCTGGTGGAGGGGACTAGTGCCTGTGTTCTGGTGGATGAGGCTGGATCTTGTCTTTCTGGTGGGCAGGACCGCATCTGGTGGTGTGTTTTGGGGTGTCTGTGGCCTTATTACGATTTTAGGCAGCCTCTCTGCTAATGGGTGAGGTTGTGTTCCTGTCTTGCTAGTTGTTTGGCATAGGGTGTCCAGCACTGTAGCTTGCTGGTCGTTGAGTGAAGCTGGGTGCTGGTGTTGAGATGGAGATCTCTGAGAGATTTTTGCCGTTTGATATTATGTGGAGCTGGGAGGTCTCTTGTTGACCAGTGTCCTGAAGTTGGCTCTCCCACCTCAGAGGCACAGCACTGACTCCTGGCTGCAGCATCAAGAGCATTTCATCCACACAGCTCAGAATAAAAGAAAAAGTAGAGAGAAAGAATTAGTAGAAGTAGGAAGGAAGAAAGAAAAAGAAGAAGGAAAGAAAGGAGGGAGGGAGGAAGGAGGGAAGGAAGGAAAAAAGAAAGAAGATACAGTGAAATATAATAAAATAAAGTTATTAAATTAAAAAATAATTATTTAGGAAAAAAAGGGACAGATAGAACCTTAGGACAAATGTTGGAAGCAAAGCTATACAGACAAAATCTCACTAAGAAGCATACACATACACACTCACAAAAAGAGGAAAAGGGGAAAAAATAATAAATCTTGCTCTCAAAATCCACCTCAATTTGGGATGATTGGTTGTCTATTCAGGTTTTCCACAGATGCAGGGTACATCAAGTTGATTGTGGAGCTTTAATCCGCTGCTCCTGAGGCTGCTGGGAGAGATTTCCCTTTCTCTTCTTTGTTCTCACAGCTCCCAGGGGCTCAGCTTTGGATTTGGCCCCGCCACTGCATGTAGGTTGCTGGAGGGCGTCTGTTCTTCACTCAGACAGGACGGGGTTAAAGGAGCCGCTGATTCGGGAGCTCTGGCTCACTCAGGCCGGGGGAAGGGAGGGGCACGGAGTGCGGGGCGAGTCTGCGGCAGCAGAGGACGTCAGGACGTTGCACCAGCCTGATGCCTGCCGTGCATTCTCCCAGGGAAGTTGTCCCTGGATCCCGGGACCCTGGCAGTAGCAGGCTGCACAGGCTCCCAGGAAGGGGGGATAGTGACCTGTGCTCACACACAGGCTTCTTGGTGGTGGCAGCAGCAGCCTTAGCATCTCCCGCCCATCTCTGGGGTCCACGCTTTTAGCTGCGGCTCGCTGACTCTGGAGTTCCTTTAAGCAGCGCTCTTAATCCCCTCTCCTTGCACACCAGGAAACAAAGAGGGAAGAAAAAGTCTCTTGCCTCTTTGGCAGGTCCAGACTTTTCCCCGGACTCCCTCCTGGCTAGCCGTGGTGCACTAACCCCTTCAGGCTGTGTTCACGCAGCCAACCCCAGTCCTCTCCCTGCGCTCCGACCGAAGCCTGAGCCTCAGCTCGCAGCCCCGCCCGCCCCGGCGGGTGAGCAGACAAGCCTCTCGGGCTGGTGAGTGCCGATCGGCACCGATCCTCTGTGTGGGAATCTCCCCGCTTTGCCCTCCACACCCCTGTTGCTATGCTCTCCTCCACAGCTCCGAAGCTCCCCCCTCCACCTCCCGCAGTCTCTGCCCGCAAAGGGCCTTCCTAGTGTGTGGAAACCTTTCCTCCTTCACAGCTCCCTCCCACTGGTGCAGGTCCCGTGCCTGTTCTTTTGTCTGTTTTTTTTTTTTTCTTTTCCCCTACCCAGGTATATGGGGAGTTTCTTGCCTTTTGGGAGGTCTGAGGTCTTCTGCCAGCATTCAGTAGGTGTTCTGTAGGAGTTGCTCCACGTGTAGATGTATTTCTGGTGTATCTGTGGGGAGGAAGGTGCTCTCCACATCTTACTCTTCTGCGATCTTCCCCTCCACCTGGAAAAAAATTTTAAATAGTCTATTCCTGTGAAATATTTTTCGTTTGCAAAGTTTCTTTAGATAATGAAATATACTAGAAACTCATTTAAATTGAAGTTCAAGGAAAAAAATTTTCCAGAGTGGTGAGGAGATTATATAGTGTTTATGAGAAGATACCAAATTGAAGAGGAAATAAACACAAGTGATTATATGTAAACATTTCCTTGAAGAATAAAGGAAATTGAAGCTCAGCTTATTTTTTGTTTGGTTCAGGTAAGGAACCCCAGTTGAGAAAGACAACAGGCGTGGTTTCTTGAATATATACATGAGTGAAGACTCACAGAACTATACATAAAAGGCCAGTTTTACTGTATCACAACTTATAAAATATTTTTTATAATGCAAATGTGGTCAAGGCATCACTCTTCCTTTAAAGATCTAGAAGAGAAATAGCAGAATGCTGGAGATATTCAAATCTTTATTTCATTCTACACATGGTTGGAGAACATTTAACAAAATTTTATGACAATAACTTTCAAAACTGCTAAGGTCGCTTTAAGTTCCAATAATAGCCATCTACATCTTAGTTTCTCAGTAGACTGCATTGATCAGCTGTCTTCTGGAGAATTTGTTCAGTTCTGGAGCCTACATCTTATGTCATATCAACAGACCAGTAAGGAGTATGGAATGTTTGGTGCTTCTCTTCAGAGAATTGATTGTCATGTGAAAGTAAAACTGAATTAGTGTGTAGCTCCATAGAAGAGATTTTATTTCAAAAGGTGGACGAAATATTACCGTTCAACAATAGAATGTGCAGTGTTTTTCGTTGTTTTGTCATTGGAAATAATGAAGTAAAAACTACTTGATTACCTGTCAGGGATTGTTGAGAAGATTCCTGCTTTAAGCAAGAAGTTAGACTAGGCGCCCTCTAAAGATTTGCTTTCTTTTCTAAGATTCCTTGAGTCTGCAGACATTTCTTAATTTTGCTTTTAAATATCCAACACAGCTAATTTAATATTCATCACTAACGAATTTTTCTTATAACTGATATTTTTGTTAGCAGTTAACCTGTCTTTTCTACTGTCAACTAATAATGTACATGTTTAACTTGTTTTTGTTTTCTCCAAATAGGGCACCGTAAAACAAGCTTATACAAATGCTCCAGTGGTAGACAATGAACTCTTACGACTGAGTCTTCGATTATTTAAGCGGAAGACTACTTGCCACACCTCAGGACCTGAAAAGACTGAAGATAATAAACTCTCACAGTCCAGTATCCAACAGGAACTGTGTGTGTCTTAAGACTGAAGTCCAGGCACATTTTCGGTACTATTTCCCTTTATCAGTGCATATTCTTTTTCAAAGTTCTTTGGTTTGACAAGTGTTATTAGTGACAAAGGCAGAAAAAACTTATCAGCCATGCTAAAAGAGTGACAAACTTTGATTTAAAGACAGTAGTTTGGCTAACAAGATTTTACAAAAATTTTTACACAGTACTTGATTGATACTCATGCAAAATAATGTGAAAGTATCTAGATTTAGTAGTTTATTCTGTACCTTTTGTTAAAACTGAAGACTTTGAAAACGGTCATCCCTGCTCTTCCTGCCTACACAGATTTTTTAATGAAATGGAGCCACTAATTTATGTACTGGATCATCCTTACAGAAACTGCGATTTTCTCCAGAAACAGTGTGTTCACTGAATGAACACACGCCATGCACCGCTGTGCTGCACAGGACACAGAAAGTGGGGCTGGGCCTGCATGCTGTGTGTAGGCAGGAGCAAGCCACAATCCTGTTTTCCTTTCTAAAATTGTAACAAAACTACTTAATGGCTCTTCGGTTTTTTTAATATATGTGCATTGTTACAACGTATATTGGATCTATTTCGAGTCTGAATGGTTTTGTTTGTTATCAGAGACTGTCGACTATTTTTATTTTTAATAAATGGACCTTCCCTTTTCTTGTTGTAGATTTACTTTGCTCTTCATTACTCTTACTCCTGATGTTCTAAAACATTTGTCATCAACATTACATGTTTCATACTTAAGATATTTTACTGCTGGAGTTATTACTGGACAGCTGTGAATAATGCAATAATAGTTGAGGATGTACTTCAAATATAGCTCAGTAATACTTGAAACAAACCAAGAGTTAACCAACCTATGTAATCTGAGTTTTAAAATCCTACCATCATACTTTTCAGAGCTATAACCTTTGATTACATTAACCTGCCTCCAGATACAGAGTGGTGAGGAGATTATATAGTGTTTGTGAGAATATACCAAATTGAAGAGAGGAAATAAATACAAGTGATTTTATGTAAGCATTTACTTGAAGAATAAAGGAAATTGAAACATTATTTTCTGTTTGGTTCAGGTAAGGAATCCCAGTTGAGAAAGACAACAGAGGAATTTTTTTGAATGATGACATGGTTACCTGAATATATACATGAGTGAAAACTCACAGAACTATACATAAAAAGCCAGTTTTACTGTATCACAACTTATATTTTTTATAATGCAAATGTGGTCAAGGCCTCACTCTTACTTTAAAGATCCTAGAAGAAAAATAATATATAAAATAATTTACTTTTTATAAATAATATATCTGCTTTATTTTGTATGTACATATTTATCTCATGAAGTGGACTCTTAGAAGGATTTGAAATGGACTCCACTGCAGAATTTGTGGGCAGACAGTAATGATGATAATGAAGGAAACCAATGAAAATTGTAATTTGATGATTGCCTTTCAGAGGTTTTTGTTAAAACTGTAATCCTGTTACCTGTCTCGGTAGTTGTGTATCCTTTTCCTACAGGTAACCTAATGTTACTGGTTGAAAGGTTATATTCATTTCAAGAAACAGTCATTGTGCACTTAATTTTTACAAAATACTTACCCAGCAAAGGAAATAGTCTTATTTCCAAGTGACCTGGAAAGCATGTATAAGAAAATTACCTTCTTGGGTTTTGTTTTGCTACTTGTAAACAAGAAGATTCAGGTGTGTTTCCTCTTCCAATTGGTAAATGTTTTGAATAAAAAAATAAAATTATTTAATGACCTGGAGAATGAATAACTTTAGAAAACTACTTCCTGTTTTAGTGGATAATATCATTCTCTGTAGCATAAAGATTTAAAGTCATAGAACCTCTAATATTAGTTCCAAGAATTGTGGAGTGTAACAGAAATAATGGTTTTCCTGTTTTGTGCACTGACTTTAGGAATATTTCACAAGTTATTTCTTTACAGAAATGAAAACTCTGTAGGTAGGTTTGCCGTATAGTCAAATCCGTTGCCATTTTAGTTTTGAATATCTTTTTGTTAGGTTGTAAAAGAAAATGTTAAAACTGTTTGTTTGCTTAGTCACAGTATTCAGAGCTTTATGCTCCCAGTGGGAATGTCCTGTTAAGTCTCATAATTTTTAAAAATTCAAACATTCTGTGTATTGCTAATCATATACCCATAAAGTTCTTATAAAGCAGATCTTCTTGTTGAATTTTCCATAAAAGCTCTTGGACCATAAAATCTCAAACCAGTATTCCTGGAAACATCTTCCAATCTATAAATTGTTAGTACAGTTAATGGTTTTCTGTCTCATAACTGATGATGAACTTTGTCCATTTGCCATAACTGCACAACTGGACTCCAGCTGCTAGTGATAAGGAGTTGTCTGTCTAGAGAAGAGGCAGAGAGTTATGTCTGCCATCCAAAGTAAATAAAATGGGAGTTAACAGATACTTATATTTTGTTGAGTCAGTTGTTTGATTTTTTTTTTTTGGCAGATGTCCTCACTATTTAGTAAAGTCTTATACTAAACTTATAATAGTTGGTAGCTTCTTCACAAAAATTTTTAACTATACTCAAGTAGTACCTTAATATGTTAAAATCTGACCCATCACTTCTCTTTATTCTGATCAGTAACTGCAGGTTATTTCTCCATCCTTCCCCATGACCACTTATGACTTATCCTTATTAATTTGAAAATCTGTGGCATCAGCAGAACATCCCACATTATTCCTTACTGTAAGATTATGGTAAATAGTATCTATATTGTCAATGATGCTTTTAAATCTCAGAAAGAAGAGCCAGCATCTGAACCTCAATTTGTTATTTTAAAAGGTGTATGGGTTCCAGCACAAGATAGCTACATAGGAGGATCCTAAACTCACCACTTCCCATGGCCACACTGAATCTACAGCTGCATATGGAACAATTTCCTCTGGACAAAACCCAAAACTAGCTCAGAGACCCCTACAAGGAAGAACCCACATCTAAGCTAGTAGGAGAGGCTGAGACAAAATCTCACCATAAATCCCACTCTCAGTATGGAGACCCCCAATCAAGAGCGAACTTGCAACCTTGAGGTTCTCCCTGAAGAGTGAAGGGTTTGAACCCCACATCTTGCACCCCAACTTTTAAAACTTGCCACTGAGAGACAAGCCCCCCAAACAACATCAAGAGACCCACACTGAGACACATTGTAAAGTTCAAGTTAAAGACCACGAGAGTATCTTAAAAGCAGCAAGAAAAAAACAACTTGATACCTATAAAGGAACTCCTGTATGATTATCAGATTTTGTCAACAGAAACTTTACAGACAAGAAGGGAGTGGCATGATATAGTCAAAGTGCTGAAAGGAAAAAACTGCCAGTCAAGAATTCTTTACCTGACAAAGTTGTCCCTCATAATTAAAGAAGAGATAGAGTTTCCTAGACAAGAAAAGCTAATGTTGTTAATCACCACTGGACTGACCTTACAAGAAATGTTAAAGGGACTTCTTTAATCTGAAATGAAAGGGTGTTAATTACTAACAGGAAAACATGAGAGTACAAATCTTACTGGTAAAGGTAAATGTATGGTAAAATTCAGAAAAAATCTAATGTAACAGTGATGGGTTAATTACTTATAAGGCTAGTATGAAGGTTAAAAGACAAAATTAGTAAAAATAACTACAGCCATAATGATTTGTTAATGGATATACAAGATTAAAAAAACAAATTTTAACACTAAAATAAAATGGTGGGGATTAAATGTAGAGCTTTAGGTTGAGTTGATACTTATGTTTTTATCCACTTAAAATGGACTATGATAAATAAGTGTTGTAAGCCTCATGGTAACCACAAAGCAAAACCGTATAATAGATTTACAGAAGATAAACCTGAGCATACCACCACAGAAAATCATCAAATTACAAAGAGAGAAGAGGAAAAAGGAATTACAGGACAGCCAGAAAACAATTTAACAAAATGGCAATAAGTACATACCTATCAATAATTAGATTATACGTAAATAGACTAAATTCTCAAATCAAAAGACACTGAGTGGCTGAAAGGATAAAAAAAACCAAGACTCATCTAATATGCTGCCTACAAGAGATTCACTTCAGATGTGTGGACACACAGCTGAAAGTGAAGGAATAGCAAAAGATATTCCATGCAAATGGAAACCAAAACAAAGAGTAGCTATACTTACATCAAACAAAATAGACTTTAAGACAACAACTGTAGTAAGCAGAGATGGTCACTGTATAATGCTAAAGGGGTCAATCCAACAAGAGGATATATTACAATATTTATGTACCTGACAAGAGAAGAACCTAAATAAAGCAAATATTAACAAACCTACAGAGAGAAATTGACAGTAATACAATAATAGTAGGGGACTTTAATATCCCATTTCCATCAGTGGATAGATCATACAGATAAAAATTAATGAGGAAACATTGGCCTTAAAAGGACATACTATACCAGATGGACTTAGAAACATACACAGAACATTCCATCCAAAAGTAACATTCTTCTGAAGTACACTTGAAATATTTCCAGGATAGATCATATGTTAGGCCACAAAAAATCTTAATAAATTTAAGAAAATCAAAATCATATCAATCATCTTTTCTGACTTACAATGGTATGACTAGAAATCAATTGTAAGAAAACTGGAAAACTCACAGGTACGTGTACAGAGGCTACTGAATGACCAATGGGTCAGAGAAGAAATCAAAAGAGAAAATTTTAAAACCTTGAGACAAATGAAAATGGAAATACAACATACCAAAAGTTATGGGATATAGCTAAGCAGTTCTAAGAAGGACATTCATGGCAATAAATCCCTACATTAAGAAAAAAGAAAGACCTCAAATATACAACCTAAATTTACACCTCAAAGAACTAGAAAGAGGACAACAAACCCCAGAATTAGTAGAAGGAAGGAAATAACAAAGATCAGAGCAGAAATGAATGAAATGTAAATTTAAAAGCCAATAGAAAAGATCAATGAAACTAAGAGCTGGGGGGGGGTGGTTTTTGAAAAAAATTGACAAACCTTTAGCAAGACTCACCAAGAAAAAAGAGAAGATTCAACTAAGAAATGAAAAAGATGTTACAACTGATACCACAGAAGTACAAAGGGTCATAAGAAACTACTACAATTATTCAGCAAATTGGACAATGTATAGGAAATGGACAAATTCCTAAAAACACAATTTTCCAAGACTGACTCATGAAGAAACAGAAAATCTGAACAGATTCATACTAGTAAAGACATTGAATCATTAAGTAAAACCCTCCCAATCAAGTCCAAAAGTCCATGACCAGATGTTTTCACTGATGAATTCTACCAAACATTTAAAGAATTACTACAAATCCTTCTCAAACTCTTCCAGAAAACTACAAGAAGCAACACTTCTGAATGCATTTTATGAGGCAAGCATTACCCTGGTACCAAAACCAAAATAGGACACCACAAGAAAATTACAAGCCAATATCCCTGATGAACATAGTTGTAAAAATCCTCAGCAAAATATTAGAAAACCAAATTTAACAATATATTAAAAGGATCATACACCTTGACCAAATCAGATTTATTCTAGGGATGCAAGGATGGTTCAACATCAGAAAATCAATCAGTGTGATACACCCCATTAACAAAATGAAGGATAAAAAAGTACATGATAAATCTCAATAGATGCAGAAAAAGCATTTGACAAAATTCAACATCCATTCATGATAAAAAGTCTCAACAAAGTTGGTATAGAGAGAACATAACATACTAAAGGCCATATATGATGTGCCCACAGCTATCATACTCAATGGTGAAAAACTGAAAGCTTTTCCTCTAAGATCAGGAACAAGACAAGAATGCCCACTCTCACCACTTTTACTCAGCATAGTATTGGAAGTCCCAACCAGATCAGTTAGTCAACAAAAAGAAACAAAAGTCATCCAAATCAGAAAGAAGTAAAACTCACTATTTGCAGATGACATGATACTATATAGAGAAAACCCTAAACTCCATCAGAAAACTATTAGAACTAATAAATGAATTCAGTAAACTTGCAAGATACAAAATCAGTGTGCAATAATCTGTTGTGTTTCTATACACTAACAACAAACTAACAGAAAGAGAAACTAAGAAAGCAATCCCATTTATAATTGCATCAAAAAGAATACTTAGGAAAAAATTTAACCAAGGAGGTGAAAGACCTGTACACTGAAAACTATAAGATGAAAGAGATTGAAGATACAAATAAATGGGAAGATAATCCATGTTCATGAGTTAGAAGAATTAGTGTAAAAATGTCTATACTACCCAAAGGAATCTACAGATTCAGTGCAATCCCTATCAAAATTCCAATGGCACTTTTCACAGAAGTAGAACAAACAATCCTAAAATGTGCATGGAACCACAAATGACCCCAAATAACTGAAGCAAATTTTGGAAAAACAGAATAAAGCTGTAGGCATCATACTCCCTGGTTTCTAACTATATTATTGTACAAAGCTATGGAAATTAAAACAGTATGGTATTGGTATAAAAACAGACATGTAGGTCAATGGAACAGAATAGAGAGACCATAAATAAACCCATGCATATATGGTCAATTAATATATGACAAAGGAGTCAAGAATATACAATGGAGAAAGGACAGTCTCCTCAATAAATGAGGCTGGGAAAACTAGACAGCCACATGCAAAAGAATGAAACTGAACCATTATCTTACACCATAAAAAAATTTTAACTCGAAATGGATTAAAGACTTGAATGTGAAACCAGAAACCATAAAACACATAGAGGAAAAAATAGGCAGTAAGCTCCTTGACATCAGATGGCAATGATTTTTTGGAACTACAAAAAAAAAAAAAAAAAGCAAGAATAAACAAGTGGGACTATATCAGACCAAAAGCTTCTGCACAGCAAAGGAAACCATCAACAACATGAAAAGGAAACCTACAAAATGGAGAAAATATTTGCAGATCATATATCTGGTAAGAGGTTAACATCCAAAACATATAAAGAACTCACAGGACTCAAACCAAAAATCTCACACAGAAAAAAACCCCCAAACAATCCCATTATAAAATGGGCAGAGGATCTGAACAGACATTTTTCCAAAGATGACACACAGATGGCCAATAGGTACATGAAAAGGTGTTCAACATCACTAATCATCAGGGGAATGCAAGTCAAAACCACATGATATTACCTCACACCTTTTAGAATGGCTGTTCTCAAAAAGACAAGAAACAACAACTGTTGGTGAAGATGTGGAGAAAAGGAAGCCATTTTGCACTGTTGGTGGGAATGTAAATTGGTGCAGCCACTATGGAAAACAGTATGAAGATTCCTCAAAAAATTAAAAATAAAATTACCATATGATTCAGCAATTACACTTCTAATTATCAAAAAAAAAAATAAAAACACACACAACTAACTGCTGAACATTCATTGACAGGAAGACACTGGAACTCACCAAAAAAGATACCCCACATCCAAAGACAAAGGAGAAGCCACAATGATATGGTAGGAGGGGTGCAATCACAGTAAAATCAAATCCCATAACTGCTGGGTGGGTGACTCACAAACTGGAGAACACTTATACCAGAAAAGTCAACCCAGTGGAATGAAGGTTCTGAGCCCCACGTCAGGCTTCCCAAGCTGGGGGTCCAGCAATGGGAGGAGGAATTACTAGAGAATCAGACTTTGAAGGCTAGTGGGATTTGATTGCAGGACTTCGACAGGACTGGGGGAAACAGAGACTCCACTCTTGGAGGGCACACACAAAGTAGTGTGTGCATCGGGACCCAGGGGAAGGAGCAGTGACTCCATAGGAGACTGAACCAGACCTACCTGCTAGTGTTGGAGGGTCTTCTGCAGAGGCGGGGGGTGGCTGTGTCTCACCGTGAGGACAAGGACACTGGCAGCAGAAGTTCTGGGAAGTACTCCTTGGCATGGGCCCTCCCAGACTCTGCCATTAGCCCCACAAAAGAGCCCGGGTAGGATCCAGTGTTTGGTCGCCTCGGGCCAAACAACCAACAGGGAGGGAACACAGCCCCACCCATAAGCAGACAAGTGGATTAAAGTTTTACTGAGCTCTGCCCACAAGAGTAACACCCAGCTCTACCCACCACCAGTCCCTCCCATCAGGAAACCTGCTCAAGCCTCTTAGATAACCTCATCCACCAGAGGGCAGACAGCAGAAGCAAGAAGAACTACAATCCTGCAGCCTGTGGAAGGAAAACCACATTCACAGAAAGACAAGATGAAAAGGCAGACAGCTGTGTACCAGATGAAGGAACAAGATAAAAAACAGAAAAACAACTAAATGAAGTGGAGATAGGCAACCTCCCAGAAAAAGAATTCAGAGTAATGATAGTGAAGATGATCCAGGACCTCGGAAAAAGAATGGAGGCAAAGATCGAGGAGATGCAAGAAATGTTTAACAAAGACCTAGAAGAATTAAAGAACAAACAAACATAGATAAAAAATAACTGAAATGAAAACTACACTAGAAGGAATCAATAGCAGAATAACTGAGGCAGAATATCGGATAAATGACCTGGAGGACAGAACGGTGGAATTCACTGTTGTGGAACAGAATAAAGAAAAAAGAATGAAAAGAAATGAAGACAGGCTAAGAGGCCTCTGGGACAACATTAAATGTAACAACATTTGCATTATATGGGTCCCAGAAGGAAAACAGAGAGAGAAAGGACCCAAGAAAATATTTGAAGAGATTATACTCAAAAACTTCCCTAACACGGGAAAGGAAATAGCCACCCAAGTACAGGAAGTGCAAAGAATCCTATACAGGATAAACCCAAGGAGAAACACACCGAGACACATAGTAATCAAATTGGCAAAAATTAAAGACAAAGAAAAATTACTGAAAGCAGCAAGGGAAAAAAGACAACATACAAAGGAACTCCTATAAGGTTAACAGCAGATTTCTCAGCAGAAATTCTACAAGCCAGAAGGGAGCGACATGACATACTGAAAGTGATGAAAAGGAAGAACCTACAACCAAGATTACTTGACCCAGCAAGGATCTCATTCAGATTCGATGGAGAAATCAAAAGCGTTACAGACAAGCAAAAGCTAAGAGAATTCAGCACCACCAAACCAGCTCTACAGCACCTCTCTAAGTGAAAAACACAAGAGAAGAAAAGGACCTACAAAAGCAAACTGAAAACAATTAAGAAAATGGTCATAGGAACATACATATCAATAATTACCTTAAACGTGAATGGATTAAATGCTCCAACCAAAAGACACAGACTTGCTGAATGGATACAAAAACAAGACCCATCTATATGCTTTTTACAAGAGACCCACTTCAGACCTAGGGACACATACAGACTGAAAGTGAGGGGATGGAAAAAGATATTCCATGCAAATGGAAATCAAAGGAAAGCTCGAGTATCTATAATCATATCAGATAAAATAGACTTTAAAATAAAGAATATTACAAGAGACAAGGAAGGACACTACATAATGATCAAGGGATCAATCCAAGGAGAAGATATAACAATTATAAATATATATATACCCAACATAGGAGCACCTCAATACATAAGGCAACTGCTAACAGCTATAAAAGAGGAAATCGACAAAAACACAATAATAGTGGGGGACTTTAACACCTCACTTACACCAATGGGAAGATCATCCAAACAGAAAATTACTAAGGAAACAGATTTAAATGACACAAGAGACCAGATAGTACTGATATTTATAGGACATTCCATCCAAAAACAGCAGATTACACTGTCTTCTCAAGTGTGCATGGAACATTCTCCAGGATAGATCCATCTTGGGTCACAAATCAAGCCTCAGTAAATTTAAGAAAATTGAAATCATATCAAGCATCTTAACTGAGAACAATGCTATGAGATTAGAAATCAGTTACAGGAAAAAAATGTAAAAAACACAAACATATGGAGGCTAAACAATACATTACTAAATAACCAAGAGATCACTGAAGACATCAAAGAGGAAATCAAAAAATACCTAGAGACAAATGACAATGAAAACACAATGGTCCAAACCCTATGGGATGCAGCAAAAGCTGTTCTAATAGCGAAGTTTATAGCAATACAAGCCTACCTCAAGAAACAACAAACATCTCAAACAATCTAACCTTACACCTAAAGGAACTAGAGAAAGAACAACAAACGAAACCCAAAGTTAGCAGAAGGAAAGAAATCATAAAGATCAGAGCAGAAAGAAATGAAATAGAAACAAAGAAAACAATAGCAAAGATCAATAAAACTAAAACCTGGTTCTTTGAGAAGATAAACAAAATTGATAAACTCTTAGCCAGACACATCAAGAAAAAGAGGGAGAGGACTCAAATCAATAAAATTAGAAATGAAAAAGGAGAAGTTACAACAGACACCTCAGAAATACAAAGCATCCTAACAGACTACTACAAGCAACTATGCCAATAAAATGGACAACCTGGAAGAAATGGACAAATTCTTAGAGAGCTATAACCTTCCAAGACTCAACCAGGAAGAAACAGAAAATATGAACAGACCAATCACAAGTAATGAAATTTAAACTGTGATTAAAAATCTTCCAACAAACAAAAGTCCAGGACCAGATAGCTTCACAGGGAAATTCTATCAAACATTTAGAGAAGAGCTAACACCCATCCTTCTCAAGCTATTCCAAAAAACTGCAGAAGAAGGAACACTCCCAAACTCATTCTATGAGGCCATCATCACCCTGATACCAAAACCAGACAAAGACACTGCAAAAAAAAGAAAATTACAGACCAATATCACTGATGAATATAGATGCAAAAATCCTCAACAAAATACTAGCAAACAGAATCCAACAACATGGTAACAGTATCATACACCATGATCAAGTGGGATTTATCCCAGGGATGCAAGGATTCTTCAATATATGCAAAATAATCAATGTGATACAGCATATTAACAAACTGAAGAATAACAACCATATGATCGGAGGGAGCTTCAAGATGGTGGAAGAGTAAGATGCGGAGATCACCTTTCTTCCACAAATACATCAGAAATATGTCTACATGTGGAACAACGCCTACAGAACACCTGCTGAACACTGGCAGAAGTCCTCAGACCTCCCAAAATGCAAAAGACTCCCCATGTACCTGGGTAGGGCAAAAGAAAAAAGAAAAAACAGAGACAAAAGAATAGGGACGGGACGTGCTCCTCTGGGAGGGAGCTGTGAAGGAGGAAAGGTTTCCACACTCTAGGAAGGCGCTTCACAGGTGGACGGGTGGGTAGCGGAGGAGGGGAAGCTTCAGAGCCACAGAGGAGGGCGCAGCAACAGGGGTGCAGAGGGCAAAGTGGAGAGATTCCCACACAGAGGATCAGGGCCGACCAGCACTCACCAGCCCAAGAGGCTTGTCTGCTCACCCGCCGGGGCGGGCAGGGCTGGGAGCTGAGGTTCGGGCTTTGGAGGTCAGATCCCAGGGAGAGGACTGGGGTTGGATGCGTGAACACAGCCTGAAGGGGGTTAGTGCACCACGGCTGGCCAGGAGGGAGTCCGGGAAAAAGTCTGGACCTGCCGAAGAGGCAAGAGACTTTTTCTTCCCTCTTTGTTTCCTGGTGCGTGAGGAGTCGGGATTAACAGCGCCACTTAAAGGAGCTCCAGAGACGGGCGCGAGCCACAGCTAAAAACGCGGACCCTAGAGACGGGCATGAGACGCTAAGGCCGCCAGCAAGAAGCCTGTGTGCGAGCACAGGTCACTATCCACACCTCGCCTCCCGGGAGCCTGTGCAGCCCGCCACTGCCAGAGTCCCGGGATCCAGGGACAACTTTCCCGGGAGAACACACGGCGTGCCTCAGGCTGGTGCAACGTCATGCTGGCCTCTGCCGCCACAGGCTCGCCCCGCATCCGTACCCCTCCCTCCCCCCAGCCTGAGTGAGCCAGAGCCCCCGAATTAGCTGCTACTTTAACCCCGTCCTGTCTGAGTGAAGAACAGATGCCCTCAGGTGACCTACACGCAGAGGCGGGGCCAAATCCAAAGCTGAACCTCAGGAGCTGTGCGAACAAAGAAGAGAAAGGGAAATCTCTCCCAGCAGCCTCAGGAGCAGCGGATTAAATCTCTACAATCAACTTGATGTACCCTGCATCTGTGGAATACCTGAAGAGACAACGAATCATCCCAAATTGAGGAGGTAGACTTTGGGAACAATGATATATATATGTATTTTTTTCCTTTTTCTCTTTTTGTGAGTGTGTATGTGTATGCTTCTATGTGTGATTTTGTCTGTATAGCTTTGCTTTTACCATTTGTCCCAGGGTTCTGTCTGTCCATTTTTTTGTCTGTTTTACTTAAAAAATTATTTTCTTAATAATTATTTTTTAATAACTTTAATTAATTTTACTTTATTTTTTTAATTTTATCTTCTTCCTTCCTTCCTTCCTTTCTTTCCTTCCATTTTTTCTCCCTTTTATTCTGACCCATGTGGATGAAAGGCTCGTGCTGCTCCAGCCAAGCATCAGGGCTGTGCCTCTGAGGTGGGAGAGCCAAGTTCAGAACACTGGTCCACAAGACACCTCCCAGCTCCACATAATATCAAATGGTGAAAATCTCCCAGAGATCTCCATCTCAACGCCAAGCCCCAGCTTCATTCAATGACCAGCAAGCTACAGTGCTGGACACCCTATGCCAAACAATTAGCAATACAGAAACACAACCCCATCCATTAGCACAGAAGCTGCCTAAAATCATAATAAGGCCACAGATACCCCAAAACACACCATCAGACATGGATCTGCCCACCAGATAGACAAGATCCAGCCTCATCCACCAGAACACAGGCACTATTCCTCTCCACCAGGAAGCCTACACAGCCCACTGAACCAACCTTAGCCACTGGGGACAGACACAAAAAACAACAAGAACTACAAACCTGCAGCCTGCAAAAAGAAGACTCCAAACACAGTAAGTCAAGAAAAATGAGAAGACAGAGAAACATACAGCAGATGAAGGAGCAAGGCAAAAAAGCACCAGACCAAACAAACGAAGAGGAAATAGGCAGTCTACCTGAAAAAGAATTCAGAGTAATGATAGTAAAGATGATCCCAAATCTTGGAAGTAGAATAAATACAAGAAACGTTTAACAAGGAACTAGGAGAAGTAAAGAACAAACAAACAGTGATGAACAACACAATAAATGAAACTAAAAATTCTCTAGAAGGGATCAATAGCAGAATAACAGAGGCAGAAAAAGGGATAAGTGACCTGGAAGATAAAATAGTGGAAATAACTACTGCCAAGCAGAATAAAGAAAAAAGAATGAAAAGAATTGAGGACAGTCTCAGAGACCTCTGGGACAACATTAAACGCACCAACATTCGAATTACAGGGGTCCCAGAAGAATAAAAGAAAAAGAAAGGGACTGAGAAAATATTTGAAGAGATTATAGTTGAAAACTTCCCTAATATGGGAAAGGAAATAGTTAATCAAGTCCAGGAAGCACAGAGAGTCCCATTCAGGATAAATCCAAGGAGAAACATGCCAAGACACATATTAATAAAACTATCAAAAATTAACTACAAAAAAAAATATTAAAAGCAGCAAGGGTAAAACAACAAATAACACCCAAGGGAATCCCTATAAGGTTAACAGCTGATCTCTCAGCAGAAACCCTGCAAGCCAGAAGGGAGTGGCAGGACATACTGAAAGTGATGAAGGAGAAAAACCTGCAACCAAGATTACTCTACCCAGCAAGGATCTCATTCAGATTTGATGGAGAAATCAAAACCTTTATGGACAAGCAAAAGCTGAGAGAAATCAGCACCACCAAACCAGCTTTCCAACAAATGCTAAAGGAACTTCTCTAGGCAGGAAACACACACAAGGAAAAGACCTACAAAAACAAACCCAAAATAATTAAGAAAATGGTAATAAGAACATACATATCGATAATTATCTTAAATGTAAATGGATTGAATGCTCCAACCAAAAGACATAGACTGGATAAATGGATACAAAAACAAGACCTGTGTATATACTGTCTACAAGAGACCCACTTCAGACATAGGGACACATACAGACTGAAAGTGAGGGGATGGAAAAAGATATTCCATGCAAATGGAAATCAAAAGAAAACTGGAGTCGGGTTTCCATGGTGGCGCAATGGTTGAGAGTCCGCCTGCCGATGCAAGGGACACGGGTTCGTGCCCCAGTCTGGGAAGATCCCACATGCCACGGAGCGGCTGGGCCCGTGAGCCATGGCCGCTGGGCCTGTGCATATGTAGCCTGTGCTCCGCAACGTGAGAGGCCACAACAGTGAGAGGCCCACGTACAGCAAAAAAAAAAAAAGGAAAAAGAAAAAAGAAACCTGAAGTAGCAATTCTCGTATCAGATAGACTTTAAAATAAAGACTATTACAAGAGACAAAGAAGGACACTGCATAATGATCAAGGGATCGATTCAAGAAGATACAACAATTGTAAATATTTATGCACCCAACATAGGACCACCTCAATACATAAGGTAAATACTAACAGCCATAAAAGAGGAAATCAACAGAAACACAATCATACTAGGGGACTTTAATACCCCACTTTAACCAATGGACATATCATCCAAAATGAAAATAAATAAGGAAACACAAGCTTTAAATGATACATTAAACAAGATGGACTTAATTGATATTTATAGGACATTCCATCCAAAAACAACAGAATACTCATTCTTCTCAAGTGCTCATGGAACATTCTCCAGGATAGATCATACCTTGGGTCACAAATCAAGCCTTGGCAAATTTAAGAAAATTGAAATCGTAACACGTATCTTTTCTGACCACAACGCTATGAGACTACATATCAATTACAGGAAATAATCTGTAAAAAAAAAAAAAAATACAAACACATGGAGACTAAACAATACACTGCTTAATAACCAAGAGATCACTGAAGAAATCAAAGAGGAAATCAAAAAATACCTAGAAACAAATGACAATGAAAACATGACGACCCAAAATCTATGGGATGCAGCAAAAGCAGTTCTAAGACAGAAGTTTACAGCAATATAATCCTACCTTCAGAAACAAGAAACATCTCAAATAAACAACCTAACCTTACACCTAAAGCAATTAGAGAAAGAAGAACAAAAAAACCCCAAAGTTAGCAGAAGGAAAGAAATCATAAAGATCACATCAGAAATAAATGAAAAAGAAATGAAGGAAACCATAGCAAAGATCAATAAAACTAAAACCTGGTTCTTTGAGAAGATAAACAAAATTGATAAACCATTAGCCAGGCTCATCAAGAAAAATAGGGAGAAGACTCAAATCAATAGAATTAGAAATGAAAAAGGAGAAGTAACAATTGACACTGCAGAAATACAAAGGATCATGAGAGATTACTACAAGCAACTCTATGCCAATAAAATGGACAACCTGGAAGGAATAGACAAATTCTTAGAAAGGCACAACCTTCCCAGACTGAACCGGGAAGAAATAGAAAATATGAACAGACCAATCACAAGTAATGAAATTTAAACTGTGATTAAAAATCTTCCAACAAACAAAAGCCCAGGACCAGATGGCTTCAATGCTGAATTCTATCAAACACTTAGAGAAGAGCTAACACCTATCCTTCTCAAACTCTTCCAAAATATAGCAGAGGGAGAAACACTCTGAAACTCATACTACGAGGCCACCATTACCCTGACACCAAAAACCAGACAAAGATATCACAAAAAAAGAAAACTACAGGCCAATATCACTGATGAACTTAGATGCAAAAATCCTCAACAAAATACTAGCAAACAGAATCCAAGAGCATATTAAAAGGATCATACACCATGATCAAGTGGAGTTTATCCCAGGAATGCAAGGATTCTTCAACATACACAAATTATTCAATGTGAAACACAGTATTAACAAATTTATGGAGAAAAACCATATGATTATCTCAATAGATGCAGAGAAAGCTTTTGACAAAATTCAACACCCATTTATGATAAAACCCCTCCAGAAAGTAGGCATAGAGGGAACCTACCTCAACAAAATAAAGGCCATATACGACAAACCCACAGCAAACATCATTCTCAATGGTGAAAAACTGAAAGGATTTCCTCTAAAATTAGGAATGAGACAAGGATGTCCACTCTCACCACTATTATTCAACATAGTTTTGGAAGTCCTAGCCATGGAAATCAAAGAAGAAAAAGAAATAAAAGGAATACAGATTGGAAAAGAAGAAGTAAAAGTAGTAAAACTCTCACTGTTTGCAGATGACACGATACTATATATAGAGAATCCTAAAGATGCTACCAGAAAACTACTAGACCTAATCAATGAATTTGGTAAAGTAGCAGGATACAAAACGAATGCACAGAAATCTCTAGCATTCCTATACACTAATGATGTAAAATATGCAAGTGAAATTAAGAAAACACTCCCATTTATCACTGCAACAAAAAGAATAAAATATCTAGGAATAAACCTACCTGGGAGAAAAAAGACCTGTATGCAGCAAATTATAAGACACACTGATGAAAGAAATTAAAGGCAATACAAACAGATGGAGAGATATCCATGTTCTTGGATTGGAAGAATCAACATTATGAAAATGACTCTACTACACAAAGCAATCTATGGATTCAATGCAATCCCTTTCAAACTACCACTGGCATTTTTCACAGTACTAGAAAAAAGAATTTCACAATTTGTATGGAAACACAAAAGACCCCAAATAGCCAAAGCAATCTTGAGGAAAAAAAAAACGGAGTGGGAAGAATCAGGCTGCCTGACTTCAGACTATACTACAAAGCTACAGTAATCAAGACAGTATGGTAGTGGCACAAAAACAGAAATATAGATCAATGGAACAGGATACAAAGCACAGAGATAAACCCACGCAGGTATGGTCACCTTATCTTTGATAAAGGATGCAAGAACATACAGTGGAGAAAAGACAGCCACTTCAATAAGTGGTGCTGGGAAAACTGGACAGGTACATGTAAAAGTATAAAATTAGAACACTCCCTAATACCATACACAAGAATAAACTCAAAGTGGATTAAAGACATACATGTAAGGCCAGACACTAGCAAACTCTTAGAGGAAAACACAGGCAGAAAACTCTATGACATAAATTACAGCAAGATCCTTTTTGACCCACCTCCTAGAGAAATGGAAATAAAAACAAAAATAAACAAATGGGACCTCATGAAACTTAAAAGCTTTTGCACAGCAAAGGAAACCATAAACAAGACAAAAAGACAACCCTCAGAATGGGAGAAAAAAAAATTGCAAATGAAGCAACTGACAAAGGATTAATCTCCAAAATTTACAAGCAGCTCATGCAGCTCAATATCAAAAAAACAAACAACCCAATCCAAAAATGGGCAGAAGCACTAAACAGACATTTGTCCAAAGAAGATACACAGATTGCCAACAAACACATGAAAGGATGCTCAACATCACTAATTATTAGAGAAATGCAAATCAAAACCACAATGAGGTATCACCTCACACCGGTCAGAATGGCCATCATCTAAAAATGTACAAACAATAAATGCTGGAGAGGGTGTGGAGAAAAGGGAACCCTCTTGCACTGTTGGTGGGAATGTAAATTGATACAGCCACTATGGCGAATGGTGTGAAGTTTCCTTAAAAAACTAAAAATAGAACTACCATATGATCCAGCAATTCCACTACTGGGCATATACCCTGAGAAAACCATAATTCAAAAAGAGTCATGTACCAGAATGTTCATTGCAGCTCTATTTACAATAGCCAGGACATGGAAGCAACCTAAGTGTCCATTGACAGGTGAATGGATAAAGAAGATGTGGCACACATATACATGGAATATTACTCAGCCATAAAAAGAAACGAAATTGAGTTACTTGTACTGAGGTGGATGGACCTAGTGTCTGTCATACAGAGTGAAGTGTGTCAGAAAGAGAAAAACAAATACCATATGCTAACACATATATATGGAATCTAAGAAGAATAAAAAATGGTCATGAAGAACCTAGGGGCAAGATGAGAATAAAGACACAGACCTAGTAGAGAATGGACTTGAGGGTATGGGGAGTGGGAAGGGTAAGCTGTGATAAAGTAAGAGTGGCATGGACATATATACACTTCCAAATGTAAAATAGATAGTGGGAAGCAGCTGCATAGAAGAGAGAGATCAGCTTGGTGCTTTGTGACCACTGAGAGGGATGGGATAGGGAGAGTGCGAGGGAGGGAGATGCAAAAGGGAAGAGATAGGGGAACATAGGTATATGTATAACTGATTCACTTTGTTATAAACAGAAACTAACACACCATTGTAAAGCAATTGTACTCCAATAAAGATGTTAAAAAAAAAAAACAAAAAACATGATCATCTCCATAGATGCAGGAAAAGTTTTTGACAAAATTCAACACCATTTACAATACAAACTCTCCAGAAATTGGGCACAGAGGGAACCTACCTCAACATAATAAAGGCCATATATGACAAAGCTACAGCAAACACGATTCTCAATGGTGAAAAACTGAAAGCATTTACTCTAAGATCAGAAACAAGACAAGGAGTCCACTCTCACCACTATTATTCAACATAGTTTTGGAAGTGCTAGCCACGGCAATCAGAGAAGAAATAAAAGGAATACATATTGGAAAAGAAGAAATAAAACTGTCACTGTTGGCAGATGACATGATACTGTACATAGAGAATCCTAAAGATGCCACCAGAAAACTACTATAGCTAATCAATGAATTCAGTAAAATTTCATTTGGTAAAAATGATGAAAAATCTGAAAAAGAAATTAAGGAAACACTCCCATTTACCACTGCAAAAAAAAAAAGAATAAAACACCTAGGAATAAACCTACCTAGGGAGACAAAAGATCTGTATGCAGAAAACTATAAGACACTGATGAAAGAAATTAAAGATAAGAAAAACAGATGGAGAGATATACCAGGTTCTTGGATTGGAAGAATCAATATTGTGAAAATGACTGTACTACCCAAAGCAATCTACAGATTTTATGCGACCCCTATGAAATTACCAATGGCATTTTTTACAGAAATAGAACATAGAATATTAAAATTTGTATGGAGACAGACACAAAAGATGCTGAATAGCCAAAGCAGTCTTAAGGGGGAAAAACGGGGCTGGAGGGTCCCTCCCATCAAGCCTCTTAGGTAGCTTCATCCACCAGAGGGCAGACAGCAGAAGCAAGAAGAACTACAATCCTGCAGCCTGTGGAAGGAAAACCACATTCACAGAAAGACAGACAAAATGAAAAGGCAGACAGCTGTGTACCAGATGAAGGAACAAGATAAAACCCCAGAAAAACAACTAAATGAAGTGGAGATAGGCAACCTTCCAGAAAAAGAATTCAGAATAATGATAGGGAAGATGATCCAGGACCTCGGAAAAAGAATGGAGGCAAAGATCGAGGAGATGCAAGAAATGTTTAACAAAGACCTAGAAGATTTAAAGAATAAACAAACATTGATGAACAATACAATAACTGAAATGAAAACTACACTAGAAGGAATAGCAGAATGACTGAGGCAGAAGAACGGATAAGTGACCTGGAAGACAGGATGGTGGAATTCACTGCTGTGAAACAGAATAAAGAAAAAAGAATGAAAAGAAAGGAAGACAGCCTAAGAGACCTCTGGGACAACATTAAATGCAACAACATTCGCATTATGGGGGTCCCAGAAGGAGAAGAGAGAAAGGACCGGAGGAAATATTTGAAGAGATTATAGTCGAAAAATTCCCTAACATGGGAAAGGAAATAGCCACCCATGTCCAGGAAGCGCAGAGAGTCCCATACAGGATAAAACCAAGGAGAAACACGAGACACATAGTGATCAACTTGGCAAAAATTAAAGACAAAGAAAAATTATTGAAAGCAGCAAGGGAAAAAAGACAAATAACATACAAGGGAACTCCCATAAGGTTAACAGCTGATTTCTCAGCAGAAACTCTGTAAGCCAGAAGGGAGTGGCATGATATACTTAACGTGATGAAAGGGAAGAACCTACAACCAAGATTACTCGACCCGGCAAGGATCTCATTCAGATTTGATGGAGAAATCAAAAGCTTTACAGACTAGCAAAAGCTAAGACAATTCAGCACCATCACACCAGCTCTACAACAAATGCTAAAGGAACTTCTCTAAGTGGGAAACACCAGAAAAGAAAGGATCTACAAAAACAAACCCAAAACAATTAAGAAAATGGTCATAGGAACATACATATCAATAATTACCTTAAAAGTGAATGGATTAAATGCTCCAACCAAAAGACACAGACTTGCTGAATGGATACAAAAACAAGACCCATCTATATGCTGTCCACAGGAGACCCACTTCAGACCTAGGGACACATACAGACTGAAAGTGAGGGGATGGAAAAAGATATACCATGCAAATGGAAATCAAAAGAAAGCTGGAGTATCTATACTCATATCAGATAAAATAGACTTTAAAATAAAGAATGTTACAAGAGACAAGGAAGGACACTACATAATGATCAAGGGATCAATCCAAGAAGAAGATATAACAATTATAAATATATACGTACCCAACATAGGAGCACCTCAATACATAAGGCAACTGCTAACAGCTGTAAAAGAGGAAATAGACACTAACACAATAATAGTGGGGGACTTTAACACCTCACTTACACCAATGGACAGATCATCCATAATGAAAATAAATAAGGGAACAGAAGATTTAAATGATGCAATAGAACAGATAGATTTAATTGATATTTATAGGACATTCCATCCAAAAACAGCAGATTACACTTTCTTCTCAAGCATGCACGGAACATTCTCCAGGATAGATCACATGTTGGGTCACAAATCAAACCTCAGTAAATTTAAGAAAACTGAAATCATATCAAGCATCTTTTCTGACCACAGTACTATGAGATTAGAAAGGAATTACAGGGAAAAAAACGTAAAAAACACAAACACATGGAGGCTAAACAATATGTTACTAAATAACCAAGAGATCACTCATGAAATCAAAGAGGAAAGTTAAAAATACCTAGAGACAAATGACAATGAAAACATTGTGATCCAAAACCTATGGGATGCAGCAAAAGCAGTTCTAAGAGGGCAGTTTATAGCTATACAAGCCTACCTCAATAAACAAGAAACATCTCAAGTAAACAATCTAACCTTACACCTAAAGGAACTAGATAAAGAAGAACAAACAAAACCTAAATTGGCAGAAGAAAAGAAATCATAAAGATCAGAGCAGAAAGAAATGAAATAGAAACAAAGAAAACAATAGCAAAGATCAATAAAACTAAAAGCTGGTTCTTTGAGAAGATAAACAAAATTGATAAACCATTAGCCAGACTCATCAAGAAAGAGAGGGAGAGGACTCAAATCAATAAAATTAGAAATGAAAAAGGAGAAGTTACAACAGACACCTCAGAAATACAAAGCATCCTAACAGACTACTACAAGCAACTCTATGCCAATAAAATGGACAACCTGGAAGAAATGGACAAATTCTTAGAAAGCTATAAACTTCCAAGACTCAACCAGGAAGAAACAGAAAATATGAACAGACCAATCACAAGTAATGAAATCGAAACTGTGATTAAAAATCTTCCAACAAACAGAAGTGCAGGACCAGATGGCTTCACAGGTGAATTCTATCAAACATTTAGAGAAGAGCTAACACCCATCTTCTCAAACTCTTCCAAAAAACTGCAGAGGAAGGAACACTCCCAAACTCACTCTATGAGGCCACCATCATCCTGATACCAAAACCAGACAAAGATACTGCAAAAAAAAGAAAATTACAGACCAATATCACTGATGAATATGGATGCAAAAATCCTCAACAAAATACTAGCAAACAGAATCCAACAACACATTAAAAAGATCATACACCACGATCAAGTGGGATTTATCCCAGGGATGCAAGGATTCTTCAATATACGCAAATCAATGTGATACACCATATTGACAAATTGAAGAATAAAAGCCATATGGTCCTCTCAATAGATGCAGAAGAACTTTTCAGAAAAACTTTTTTCTTTTCAGATAAAACTTTTCAGATAAAAACTCTCCAGAAAGTGGGTTAGAGGGAACCTATGTAAATATAATAAAGGCCATATATGACAAACCCACAGCAAACATCATTCTCAATGGTAAAAAACTGAAAGCATTTCCTCTAAGATCAGGAACAAGACAAGGATGTCCACTCTCACCACTATTATTCAACATCGTTTTGGAAGTCCTAGCCATGGAAATCAAAGAAGAAAAAGAAATAAAAGGAGTACAAATTGGAAAAGAACAAGTAAAACTGTCACTGTTTGCAGATGACATGATAGTATTCATAGAGAATCCTAAAAATGCCACCAGAAAACTACTAGAGCTAATCAATGAACTTGGTAAAGTTGCAGGATACAAAATTAATGCACAGAAATCTCTTCCATTCCTATACACTAATGATGAAAAATCTGAAAGAGAAATTATGGAAACACTCCCATTTACCACTGCAACAAGAAAAATAAAATACCTAGGAATAAACCTACCTAGGGAGACAAAAGACCTGTATGCAGAAAACTATAAGACAGTGATGAAAGAAATTAAAGACGATGCCAACAGATGGAGAGATATACCATGTTCTTGGATTGGAAGAATCAATATTGTGAAAATGACTACACTACCCAAAGCAATCTACAGATTCAATGCAATCCCTATCAAATTACCAATGGCATTTTTTAACGGAACTCAAACAAATAATCTCAAAATTTGGATAGAGACACAAAAGACCCCGAATAGCCAAAGCAGTCTTGAGGGGAAAAAACGAAGCAGGGGGAATCAGACTCCCTGACTTCAGACTATACTACAAAGCTACAGTAATCAAGACATTATGGTACTGGCACAAAAACAGAAACATAGATCAGTGGAACAAGATAGAAAGCCCAGAAATAAACCCATGTACCTATGGTCAACTAATCTATGACAACGGTGGTAAAGATATACGATGGAGTAAAGACAGTCTCTTCAATAAGTGGTGCTGGGAAAACTGGAGAGCTACATGTAAAAGAATGAAATTAGAACACTCCCTAACATCATACACAAAAATAAACTCAAAATGGATTAGAGACCTAAATGTAAGACTGGACACTATAAAACTCTTAGAGGAAAACATAGGAAGAACACTCTTTGAGATAAATCACAGCAAGACCTTTTATGATCCACCTCCTAGCATCATGGAAATAAAAACAAAAATAAACAAATGGGACCTCATGAAACTTAAAAGCTTTTGCACAGCAAAGGAAACCATAAACAAGACGAAAAGCCAACCCTTGGAATGGGAGAAAACATTTGCAAATGAATCAACGGACAAAGGATTAATCTCCAAAATATATAAACAGTTCATACAGCTCAATATTTAAAAACCAAACAACCCAATCCAAAAATGGGCAGAAGACCTAAATAGACATTTCTCCAAAGAAGACATACAGATGGCCAAGATGCACATGAAAAGCTACTTAACATCACTAATCATTAGAGAAATGCAAATCAAAACTACAACGAGATATCACCTCACACCAGTTAGAATGACCATCATCAGAAAATCTACAAACAACCCATGCTGGAGAGGGTGTGGAGAAAAGGGAACCCTCTTGCACTGCTGATGGGAATGTAAATTGATACAGCCACTATGGAGAACAGTATGGAGGTTCCTTAAAAAACTAAAAATAGAATTACCATATGACCCTGCAATCCCACTACTGGGCGTATACCCAGAGAAAATCATAATTCAAAAAGACACATGCACCCCAATGTTCACGGCAGCACTATTTACAATAGCCAGGTCATGGAAGCAACCTAAATGCCCATCAACAGACGAATGGATAAAGAAGTTGTGGTACATATATACAATGGAATATTACCCAGCCATAAAAAGGAATGAAACTGGGTCATTTGTAGAGACATGGATGAATCTAGAGACTGTCATACAGAGTGAAGTCAGTCAGAAAGAGAAAAACAAATATCGTATATTAACGCATGTATGTGGAACCTAGAAAAATGGTAAAGATGAACTGGTTTGCAGGGCAGTAATTGAGACACAGATGCAGAGAACAAACGTATGGACACCAAGAGGGGAAAGCAGCAGGGGACAGGCGTGGTGGTGGTGTGATGAATTGGGAGATCGGGATTGACATATATACACTAATATGTATAAAATGGATAACTAATAAGAACCTGCTGTATAAAAAAATAAATAAAATTCAAAATAACAAAAACACTAACTCAAAGGGATATGTACACCACTATGTTTACTGCAGTATTACTTACAATATGCAAGACATGGAAGCAACGTATGTGTCCACTGGTAAATGAATGGATAATGAAAGTGTGGTATGTATATAAATACACATACAATGGAATACTACTCAGCCATAAAAAAAATGAAATCTTGCCATTTGCAACAACACGGGATAGACCTTGAGGGCATTATGCTAAGTGAAATAAGTCAGTCATATAAGCACAAATACTGTATGGTCTCACTCATGTGGAATCTAAAAAAAAAAAAAAATTCTTAGATACAGAAAATAGATTGGTGGTTGCAGGAAGTGGAGGATAGGGGGTGGGTGAAACGGGTGGTCAAAGGTACAAACTTCCAGTCGTAAAATAAATAAGTCCTGGGGATGTAAAGTACAGCATGATAAGTATAGTTAATAATCTTGTCCTTACATATTTGAAAGGTGCTGAGAGTAGATCTTAAAGTTTCTCATTATAAGAAAAAAATTGTTAGTACCTGTGGTGATGGGTATTCACAAGACTTATGTGGTGATCACTTCACAGTATACACAAATATTGAATCATTAGGTTGTATACCTGAAACTAATATAATGTTATGTCAATTATATCTCAAGAAAAAAAAATTCCTACATGCTGAAAAAAAAAAGTATATGCATCCCTCCCACTTTCAAGCAGTGTTTCCTTTTATTTATTTCCCTAGCTAAAATTATATAGCCATATTTCTAAATATTGTATTTAAATTTGGACTTGCCTTATTATCAGTTCACTTTAAAAGTTTCTAAACTATATAATAAACTGCATTTATTCATTAATTTTTTTAATCTATTTGAGTATTTTGAAAGCAATGGCATACTCCAGGGGAAAACTGTACTTGGAGATGTGAAATAAGATTTTTTAAAATAACCTATGTGGCTCTACAGATATAGCTTCCCAACTTTATTAAACTGTTTCGTCTTTCATATTTCCTATCATAGTGTCTTGATATGCATTTTTGTGGACTTAGTCATTTTGAATAACTCAGACACATTCTTTTCCAAACTAACGCTCTTTTGGTTGTGTTAGAAATATAAGTGGAGTAGCTTCGGCAAAGATGGGGAAGTAAAGAGACATATGTATAAAATAATTGTAAACTGCAATAATTGCAATGAAAGGAAAAACCAGTCAGTTCCAGTCAGCTGGAAAATAATGGAGTGAAGGTTGGGGTAGGGTATTAGTTTAGATTGATGGCTGGAGAAGGTTTTGTGTACATAATGACACCTAAAACCTAAAAAGCAGCTAGCAGGACAAGGAATGGGAAGAGAATTTCAGGCAGAGGGATTGCAATGTGCAAGGCCCTGAACTAGGAAAAGAGCTTTGGTCCATTACAAGAACTGAAATCCTACTGTAGCTCATCTTTGGATGGAGTGGGGGGAATTGGGTGGGGGAAGTGCTAGAGGGAGGGTCTAGGACAGTGCTATTCAACAGAATTTTCTACAGTAATGGAAATGCTCTGTATATGCACTGCCCAATATAATAGCTTTATGTGGCCACTGAGTATTTGAAATGTAGCCAGTGTGTGGGGTTTTTTTGTTTGTTTTTTTTACGGTACACGGGCCTCTCACTGTTGTGGCCTCTCCCGTTGCTGAGCACAGGCTCCGGATGCGCAGGCTCAGCAGCCATGGCTCACGGGCCAAGCCGCTCTGCGGCACGTGGGATCTTCCCGGACCGGGGCACGAACCCGCGTCCCCTGCATCAGCAGGCGGACTCTCAACCACTGCGCCACCAGGGAAGCCCTAGCCAGTGTGTGTTTTTAAACTTTTATGCAACATTAACTAAATTTAAACAAGTATGTGTGACTAGTGGCTACCATTTTGGACAGTATTAGAGTGTTTCCCAAAGCGGTACACAAGACCTTTCTGTTGTAACTATTATATTTAATGTTTGTTATTTCTATTTTGGGCAAGTGGTACAGATTTTTTTTAATTAACTGTAGCAATATGACATTTCCTTTTAGGATAAATGGCTGAACAAATTAAGTAGAACAGGTGGTATGGAGATAGGACGAAAATTATTGGTGCTCAAATAACTGAAGTTTAGAAAGTGCAGGCTACATACGAAATTCGAATTTTACCTCAAGGCGAACATTGAGAGGGATAATGGAATTGTATAGGGCTCTGCCTCCTCTTTCTCTGAGCCAGACCATGTCCAGGAGGACTTCCACAGCCAGTCTTGCTCTTCTGCATCTCCTAAATGGTTGTTACAAATCAGGGACACAGCTTTTGCTTTTCAGAGGGGAACGTTTCATGTCCAGAAAGAGTATTTTTTTGCTGAGATCTGGTGCTGTCAGGTCCCTGTTGGCTCACTGCACTGCCTCCTTTCACTTTCTCCCCACACTTCTGCTCAATCTCAGCCCTTCTGGAAGCCCTTACGTCTGCTTTGGCATTTGAAGATCATATCGGTCTCCTAATTTGATGGGAAATAGAACTTGTGGAGTATTTTTACCATCACTTTGTTGATTCAGTACAATTTAAAGGAGGAAAATCGGGATCAATATTGATTTATGGCACCATGTTCCTACTGAAGTCCTCTCCAAACCAAAACTGAATCCAATGGGCACTTTAATTCTCAGCTCATACAGTTCCATCGGGATGCATTCTGTCTTAGATGAACACCAATAATAAATACTTGGAATTATATCAATATAGACCAAATAAATGAAGGTTAGTTCATTTTATTGATGTCATTCTGATAGGTGGGAATTATATTTCCTCTCTTTGTCCTTATTTCCTTTATCATAATTAACACATGGCCAACTCTAGAAGCAAAGGAAGCTGGGAAATTGAGTATTTCAATTTTCTAGCCCTTATATTAGAAATGACCAGAGGAGATGAGGATTGGATATAGATGTTAGGTTTGCCAAAAATGGTGTCTTCTGCAATTTCAGTAGTAAGGAGGAACATGGACACAGGTTCAGTCCTGTTGATACCAACCTCTTAAAACTTAACAGTAGTCCAGAGGCCTGGGTTCTAATCCTACTTCTGCCACAAACTGGCAGTGGGACCTCGAGCAAGCCATTGTACCTTGGCTTTCTCATCTATCAAGTAAGCAGGTGCTAGAGAATCATAAGATTTAGACAGAAAGCTGACATACAATGGCTCAGAGACAGGCCAAAGATGTGTCAGTTGGCTTGCCAGGAACTAAGAGCACAGGATAGGAAAAGGTCTCACTGCTTAGCAATGAGAGTGAGGAATAGGACAGGATTTTGACTATGAAAATCCTCCAATGCTTCTCAATCTTCCTACATCACAAATTTAATTCAGGTTATGGCTTCTGGGTCAGATTTTCCTCCTGACATTAATATAGATTAAATATATCTTAGCTAGCCAGCTAGACAGACAGACAGACAGATGCTCTATCTACTTATCTACTTCTCCAAGTAATAATTTAGGGAACAGAATGGGAGAAAAATATTTGCAAACGATGCGACTACAAGGGGCTTAATTTCCAAAATATACAAACAGCTCATACAACTCAACAACAAAAAAAACCAGACAACCCAATCCAAAAACGGGCTGAAGAACTTCATAGACATTTCTCCAAAGAAGAAATACAGATGGCCAATAGGCAAGTGAAAAGATGCTCAATGTCGCTAATTGTTAGAGAAATGCAAATCAAAACTGCAACGAGGTACCACCTTACACCAGTCAGAATGGCCATCATTAAAAAGTCTACAAATAATAAATCCTGGAGAGCATGTGGAAAAAAGGGAACCCTCCTACACTCTTGATGGGAATGTAAATTGGTACAGCCACTATGAAAACCAATATGGAGGTTCCTTAAAAAACTAAAAATAGAATTACCATATGAACCAGCAGTCCCATTCCTGGGCATACATCCATAAAAAACTAATTTGAAAAGATACATGCACCCCATTGTTCATAGCAGCACTATTCACAATAGCCAAGACATGGAAACAACCTAAATGTCCACTGACAGATGAACGGATAAGGAAGATATGGTACATATATACAGTGGAATATTACTCAGCCATAAAAAAGAATGAAATAATGCCATTTGCAGCAACATGGGTGGACCTGGAGATTACCATACTAAGTGAAGTAAATCAGAAAGAGAAAGACAAATACCATATGATATCACTTATATGTGGGATCTAAAATATGAAATAAATTAACCTATCTATGAAACAGAAATAGAATCATGGACATAGAGAACAGACTTGTGGTTGCTGAGGGGGTGAGGTTTGGGCGAGGGATGAAGTGGGAGGTTGGTGTTAGCAGATATAAGCTTTTATATATAGAATGGATAAACAACAACGTCCTACTGTAGAGCACAGGGAACTATACTCAATATCCTATGATAAACCATAATGGAGAAGAATATTTTAGAAAGAATGTACATATATGTAAAACTAAATCACTTTGCTGTACAGCAGTAATTAACACAACATTGTAAATCAACTATACTTCAATAAAAAAAAAAACTAAGGGAACTCTTCTTGAACATGGGCTGGACTTGATGACTCATCTCTAACAAATGGAGAAGCATGGATGGCGAAGGTGAGTGACTACAAGCCTAGGTCATAAAAGGCATTTTGGCTTTTTATTTGCTCTCTTGGATCACTTGCTCTGGGGAAGCCAGCTGCCATGTCACAAGAACATTTCCAACCACTCGTTGGAGAAGTCCATGTGGTGAGAAACAAAGGAAGGTTTTCTGTCAATAGCCATTTGAGTGTTCCATCTTGGAAACAGATCCTCCAGCCCCAGTCAAGCCTTCAAGCCTTCTTTCTAATTCTTTAGCTTAGTTCAGTGTTGTTAAACTGGATTTGTTCCTTCCTCAGAAGAGGTAAAAGATATGTCATTTAAATCACACCTTTTACATTTGTCTGTTTACATATTATCTGCAAAATAAGCTGTATCTAGAGATAGCTGGGATTTGAAGATTACTGGAATATAATTTGCAGATCTTTCAACCTGCATCCTTTAATCATTCCACATAAGCTCTAATTATCAGCAGAATTCTTCTGTAGGTACAGCTATATCCAAGAAAACATTGGACCAAATAACAAAAGTCTATTCAAATTAAATGAGCTAAGCATTTTAAATTGCTGTGTAAACTGTAATTTACTATGCAAACGCAAGATACCTGCAGCTATCATTTTCATCTAACCAATTCTTTATAGAATAATGTTATGGGCTGAACTGCTTCCCCCTCACCAACTTCATATTTTGAAATCCCAATACCTCAGAAGGTAACATATTTGGAGATGAGGTCTTTAAAGAAGTGATTAAGTTATAATGAAACAGGATGGGACCCTAATCCAATATGACTGATGTCCTTATGAGGAAGAGACACCAGGGGTGTGTATACACCGAGGAGCAACCATGTGAAGAGGCAGCAAGAGAGACAACCGTCTGCACACCAAGGCGAGAGGAAGTCAACCTGGCCAGCACCTTGATCTGCACTTCCAGCGTCCAGAACTGAGAAAAAATAAATTTCTGTTTTTAACCCACTCTGTGATGCCATGCTATGGCAGCCCTAGCAAGTGGATACAGCTGGTCCCTTCTCCATCCTGTACATCCTTACAGCCACAGTTCAAGTATAGGAGGTTCACATCATTATCTTTAAAATACTCAAAGAATAAAGTTTTTTATTAAACATTGCAAGTTGCATCCAAGAACAACCATTAAGTATACCATACAACAATCTATCTACAATTAATCGAGCCCAACAGTAGTTCATTCTTGCATAACCAACAAATGAGGGCAAAACACCCTGCTATTTATACAGGATTCCTAGCACTTGCAGGCGGGCAATGGGGAATTCCACTTTATTTAACAAGTGATAAGAAGCATAGGGAGAACTATATGAAAATGAAGGATGATTCTGATTTAAAAGCACATTAAGTTTGGAAACTAAACAAAAACATCAAAACGACACAAAACATCCATTAATACTAAATCCTTGGTCTCATTTCTTGAGTTAGACCATGCTTATCATTCAGACACCCCCATTCAGATCCATTCTCCCCACTGCCACCAGAATAATCTTTCTAAGTTACCCTAAAATACAGATGTGATCAACCTGTTTTCTAGCTGGGGTCTTGGCACTGTCAAATAATAACCTTAAGCAAGTCAATTAGTCTCTCTGAGTGTCACTTTTCTCAAGCTATACAGTAAGGGAGTTGGGTTGTAGGCTATTTTAAGTTTCCAGGAATTTCTCTGTCACTCCTCCGCTTAAAAATCTGTGAATGCTTCCTGTTTTCCATGGAAAAAATCCAAACACACGCTTGGTCTGTAAAGGCCCTTCACAGTCTAACCTCAATCTACCTTCTAGCTGCATCTCCCTCCCATTACGACCTCCAATGGCTCCGTGTGCTTGTTCATCCTCTGTGAGATTCTGAGCATCTTGGATACTGTGTCTTCATCCACCTTTGTGTGTCCGACGTAAGACACTGACAGGGTTCAGAACAAGCTACCCCAGGGCTTACCTGGTGGTCCACAGGTAAGGGAAGATCCCACATGCTGCGCGGCAACTAAGCCCACGCACCACAACTACTGAGCCCATGCACCACAACTACTGAGCCCATGCGCCGCAACTACTGAAGCCCGCGCTCTGCAACAAGAGAAGCCACCGCAATGAGAAGCCCGCGCACCGCAACAGAGTAGCCCCCGCTCGCCGCAACTAGAGAAAGCCCACGTGCAGCTTTCAAGAACAAGCTACCCCAAAATATGGCACCTTGGTGTGCTATTTTAGGCTGAAGGAATTTGAGAAAAACAGCAGCAGAAAGATCTCTGACCTTCCCCCACCCTTTTCCCTTGAAATAGGTCACAAGAGCCTCATGTGAGAGGTGTCCTCCCTTCTCTCCAAGATGGTGGGATGCCGAGAAGCGTCCAAGCAAGCAGGTCTTGCAGAGTTTCCCCCAGCTTATTACACTTAGCTGCTACCCCCTTCGTCCCATCATATTTCTCCACAACCTTCCACTCTTCATCAAACCTAGCAGAAAAGCATTCAAGTTTAACTGCTGCTTCGAGTCTTCATTTTCTTATGAGAGCTCCTGTGTCATATAAATCTATATCAGATAAATCTGAATGCTTTTCTCCTGTTAATCCACCAGTTTAATTTTCAGACCTAGCCAGGGATCCTAAAAGGGTTGAGGAAAACTTTTTCCTCCCCTACATCCCAGTGCCAGACATAGAAATACTTTCTTAGTAAATGTTGGATGTTGCTTCTGCCCTGAGTACCACCTGCCTACTTATCACTCCAGGGCCTCCTTTATTATTTATCAGATTTCTATTTATCCTTTAGATACACTTCAAATGCCACTTCGGTGAATTTTTTCTTTTCCTGTTCCAAATTAAACACTCTGTCCTCTCTGCACTTTTTTTTTTTTTTTTTTTTTGCCTACCATAGCACTTCTCCACTGTACATTATTAGAGTCCCTATTATGTCACTTCTGCGGTTGTATTCTAGTTGGTTGGATATGTGTCCAGATTATTTTCCAGATTAGGAACAACTTGTATTCAGAGACCATTTTTTGCTTTTGCTTTTTTTTTTTTTTTTTTGGCCACACTGCTCGGCATGTGGGATCTTAGTTCCCCGATCAGGGATCGAACCCGTGCCCCCTGAAGTGGAAGCACGGAGTCCTAAGCACTGGAATGCCAGGGAATTCCCCCAGAGACCATTTGAAACTGAACTTTTTAGTCCCCATTCCCATGTCATTCCAGTGCTTTTTCACTTGAACATAGTGTTAAATTAATTCAACAAGGAGGCTATTAGACTGAGGCGGCTCTAACGCCTTAGCAGCCTATGCAGGCAAACCAAAGCATAAGCCTGAAATGCTTCAAGGTTCAGAAATCAAAATCTAAGGACATATCATATGATACCACTTATATGTGGCATCTAAAATATGACACAAATGAACTTATCTACGAAACAGAAATAGACTCACAGGGAACAGACTGATAGGTGCCAAAGGGGAAAGGAGATGGGGGAGGGATGGATTAGGAGTTTGGGGTTAGCAGGTGCAAACTATTATTTATAGAATGGATAAACAACAGGGTCCTACTGTATAGCACAGGGAACTATAGTCAATATCCTGTGATAAACCATAATGGAAAAGAATATATGTAACAATCACGTTACTGTACAGCAGAAATTAACACAACATTGTAAATCAACTAAACTTCAATAAAATAAATTAAAAAAAAAAAAAGAAAAACAAAAACAAACCTAAGGACAACCAGTCACAAGCAGCCAATGAAGCTTTCCCAGGTGAGGCAACAGATTAAGCGACAGCCAATCAAATAAGTTCCTTGCTTTGCTTCTTCCTCTTCTCTATAAAAGTCATGTTGCAGCTCCCCTTGGAGAAGGGGCTCCTAACCACTTCCGGTTTGGTGCTGCCCAATTTGAAACTCTTAAGATTCTTTTTATTTTTTTTATTGAAGTACAGTTGAATTACAATGTTGTGTTAGTTACTGTACAGCAAAGTGGCTCAGTTAGACATATATATTCTTTTTCATCGTGGTTTATCACAGGCTATTGAATATCATTCCCTGTGCTATACCGTAGGACGTTGCTGTTTATCCATTCTATATATAATAGTTTGCATCTGCTAGCCCCAAACTCCCAATTCATCCCTCTCCCATCCCCCGACCCCTGCCTCGGCAACCACCAGTCTATTCTCAATGTCCCTGATTCTGTTTCTGAAACTCTTAAGATTCTTAACATGCTTCAGTTTGTCTTTTAACAACAGTGAACGTAGATGTTTACTGAATCCAGTTGTGGTAGGTTAAAATTTTCTACTCTGTCATACAATTTTTTTCCTTTGGATTTATTCAAGTAAGGACAGGAGTTTTGTGATAGAACCATTATACTTGGTCAGGTTCTAGTTAACTCCACTTAAAATTTTCATCCTTTTAGTGTAGGGTTTTTTTTTTTTTCATATTAACATGCAAATATAGGTCATAGAGATTTCTTAGGCCTCATTAATTTTTACTCTCTAGTTGCCAGACTTGAGTTCTCTGCATTATTTTTGCATGTCAATTTCATCTGTGATGGGGAAAAAGGACAAAATGATTAAAAATAATAATTATTTTAAAATGAAAACTAGGATACAGTTTTTACATTTGTGGCAGCAATCCCATTTCAATTATTATCTTCATTCTTGCTGTCTCAGGCCCCCCCGTGGATAAAAGCCAATTTTTTCCATCTGCACTGCTGTCTCATGTGTAATATTTATAAATTCATTACAACTGTTCCAAACCATCAAGGGCAATTGAAGGTAGCAATAAACTTTGTCAAAACTGTTACTATGGTTAACCGGTTGCCTAGGACATTCACCATCATGGATTTAGCTTCAGGAAGTTAACTAGCAAACCTGGTTACAACCACTAATGAGCAGCCTTGAAGAGATTATTGCTTAATTAATCTTTGTATTGTGCTAATGAAAATGTTAAATAGGTTCATTCCTGAATTGGATGGTTCAGAGAAAATGTGAATTCCCTAAAGGGCAAATGTGGACAGGTCTCCCATTAAAGTCAGTGGTCCAACCAAGAAGCTCTTTTAGTCATTTTGAAGTTAAAAGGGCTAGTAGATAATTTCATAATAAGTCGATGACGTTTCTAGTGGCTACATGGGAGATATTACTACCACCTCTCCTGAAGATCTTTGCCTGTTCCTTTGGAAAAGAATCTCATTATTACAATTCTTAAATAGATACTGGCTTTTATTTTCCATCAGACTCCACAGGAAAAGGCATAAATTAAACTTGGAGCACTTATCTTTAACAAGCAGACTTGGGTGGGGATGGGAAAATAGCACGTGCTGGTGGTGTCATTGTTCAATCAGGAATCCATTAGGTTAGAAAAATTCTATCCAAAACTATATAATTAAACCAGAGGAAGGCCCTGCTAGATAGGGTTTTTTTTTTTTTTTTTTTTTTTTTCTTTTTCGGTACCCGGGCCTCTCACTGCTGTGGCCTCTCCCGCTGCGGAGCACAGGCTCCGGACGCGCAGGCTCAGCGGCCATGGCTCACGGGCCCAGCCGCTCCGCGGCATGTGGGATTTTCCCGGACCGGGGCACGAACCCGTGTGCCCTGCATCGGCAGGCGGACTCTCAACCACTGCGCCACCAGGGAAGCCCTGTTTTGTTTTTTTAATGAGGGGACTCCTGTTTACTTTGCATTGGCCTGTCACGTGGGGTTCACGTGTGGGCAGGAGCAGCCCCATTGGTCACGGCTTGTAGGTGCACTCCATGGACACTGGTAACTAGTTAATCACTAGTGTGTGCCCCAGGACGGCTGTGCGGGCTTTCTTTCCCCTGCGAAATGTGAATGAAATAAACAGTCATTCGTGGAAACATGAAAGCACCCTGCCTCGAGGGTCGGGTGTGTGCAGGGAAGAAGATTATAAGCACAGGTTAAGATGCCTATTTCTCAAGGGGCTGGTAATTGCTGGTCATTAATACCATTCTCCCATTTCCCCCACCCACACTCCAAAAACCATCTGTGTGGGCATTTCTTTCCTCTTTGTCCGTGTGGGAAAAGAAAATTCCTCTGGTGTATGATACAGCGGATGGGTAGCAAGCACTTCCTTGATCTTGTACGTGTTTTGTATTCATAAATTGAGAGTTACTTCAATTATGAAAATGGTTTTTTTCCTGCTGTTGGTACCTAATGTTGAGTAAAGCCTTTTTGGTATTTTAACTGCGAGAAGAGCTTAAATACTGGGAATTGAAATAAACCTGCTGAGCGTAAGTAATAGCAGACTTTAATGACTAACAATGAGTTTATAAAATATAAGTTTAAATAATGAACTCTCTGAAATCTAAGTGCATACATACTTCAAGCTGTAAGTAACTTAGGCTGGTTAAAGACTTATTCAGTTGGAAACAGTTTTTAAACATTGAAAATTGAGACCTAAAAACATCTGCATTGAATCAAAAAGATTTCAACCTAATCTTAAGCACAAGTGGGCTGAAATTATATTTTTATTTGAATGAAAATCCCAAATGCCAGAGGCTTTATGGAGAACACTGAAAGGTAATATTATTGTTTCATAACTCAGATATTATTGTCTTAATCATGACGCACGTTGTCTTAGATGCACACCCTATCTAGCACTTAGCGTTATGGTGTATTAAAATAGATCAGAGAAGTGAAAGTTAACTGTTGGTGTCAAATGTTATTCTTTCTCACATTCCTGTTATTATAGGCATTTTACATAATTCTTGGTATTCAGTTGACAGTGTTGAACTGAGCCTTGCCCTGTGTGTCCCAGAAATGGCTTACTGCAAAGAACCACCCTTCCCCACAGACTTAGAAAGGACTCATGGATGACCCTTTATCTATGACAAGGCTAGAGTGACTAGCCTTACCATGGGTTGAGTGACCGCTATGTGCCAGACCGTTTCCCATTCTGTTCATTGAATTCCTATCAAACTCTAAGAAAGATGTCATCAACCTCAGTTTTCTCATGAAGAAAGGGGGGTTCAAAACAATTACATGATTGCCCAAAGTCAAACAGCGACAATATCAGACTTCAAAACGTATTTTCAACCACTATGCCATGCAGACTTCATGCATGAAATATGCCACCATCAAAGCAAAACCAGTGTTGAAAAGAGGAATCCACATGTTAAAAGGATTCATTTTTGTGAAACTGCCATTCAAATTCTGAAGCCAGTCTTGTCTTTCCTCTCTTGCCCCCCAAACCTCCCTTTTTCCTCACTCACTCTCTACAGTTCTTTTCTTTACGCCAAACTTCCAGCTGCCTCCCTTTTTCCACGCTCGCAGAATTATACCCTCACCTGTTTATCGACTAATCCTCCACAAGGTATTAGCTGACGATAGAGTGATCCTTTGGGAGTCATGAAGCCATTGACCCAAATATTTACTTAGTGCCCGTTAAGTACCAAGCAGTATTCAGTGTGCTGAGAATAAAATGTTGAAGGAGAATGACAAATTCCCTGTCTACGAAAGCTTATAATCTAGTAGTGTCAGCTGACAATGAACAAGTCAATCAAATCATCATAAAATACATTTTTACCATAATAAGTACTATGACGAAAAGTGAAGCTGTGTAAAGAGCAGGGGTGCCATTTGAAAGTAGTAACCTCTCTGAGGAATAGAGGCTTGAATACGAGATAAGGTTACTTTGGCAAAAACATTTTATGGGTGGTGGTGTGTACTTCCAAGAGGAAGCATGTACTATCTGCTTATCTCTTTTTGTGATGTTACCATCTATTGACTATTATCGTCTACATCCATTACTTCATTATATGTTGCAAATATAATGATTTAATTACATTCTATCATTCTTTATCCATTTATAAAGTGGAAGCCTTTTATAAGGAGAAACTTTCCTCATCAATTATTTGGTTACAATAAGGTACGATTCATACAGGAGAAAACAAGATAAGCACTTATTCTTTTCCTCTATTCACCAGTCACCCCTTTCCCCCAAAGGTAACTGAGGGGTTTTTTCTTAATTGAAGTGCAGATAAGTGATTCAGTTATACATATATATATATATATATATATATATATATATATATACATTCCTTTTTCATATATATATTCTTTTCCACTATGGTTTATCACAGGATATTGAATATAGTTCTCTGTGCTATACAGTAGGACCTTGTTGTTTATCCATTCTATATATAATAGCTTACTTCTGAGGGTTTTAAAAATATAATCAAATACTCATGCATTTACACATATCTGATCTAACTAAATCCAATGCAGTTATTGATAGTGTTCCTACTGATGCCACAGTTATACCATCTCTGGCCAAAGGGAACCTTTTTTTTTTTTTTAGGGAACCTTTTCCAAATTGGCTCCTAAACTTTTTTTGACACAACTCGGTTCTTTTTTTTTTTTTTTTTTAAGTCTCCCTATTTTCTAGTATAAGATGTTTCCCCAATTATTTTGTACATTTCTTGCCAAGATCTGGAATCAGCCGTTTCTCCAAAGATCCTGTTTCTTTTTCTGGGGGTGGGGGTGGGCGTATTTAAGACCAAGATCTTGCCTCTGAGCCTTTTCAGTGGTGAGATATAGGAAATACATTATTTCTTTGTTAAGATATAACACATTACGAGTTCATGCTGGTACAACTGATGCTTACAATTCAATTCAGAGCTATGAAGTTATCACTTAATCTTTTCTATCTTACATCAGTATCTTTTTTCTTTCATATTAAAAATACTGCTTTCTCCCACTCTAGCCACTTTTATTCAATATATTTTTGAAAGTCCTAGCAAGAACAATTAGGAAAGAAAAAGAAATAAAAAGCATCCAAATTGGAATGGAAAAAGTAAAACTGTCTCTATTTGCAGATGACATGATAGTATATACAGAAAACCCTAAAGATGCCACCAAAACACTGTTAGAACTAATAAATACATTCAGTAAAGTTGCAGGATACAAAATCAATGCACAAAAGTCAGTTGCATTTATATATAATAATATATATAACAAACTATCAGAAATAGATTTTTTTTAAATCCCATTTATAAACGCATCAAAAAAGAATAAAATATGGAATTCCCTGGCAATCCAGTGGTTAGGACTCCACACTTCCACTGCAAGGGGCACAGGTTCAACCCCTGGTGGGGGGAACTAAGATCCTGCAAGCTGCATGGTGTGGCCAAATAGGTAAATTAAATTAAATACCTACAAATAAATTTAACTGAGGAAGTGAAAGACCTATGATATTCACTGAAAACTATAAGATATTGATGAAAGAAACTGAAGGCACAAATGGAAAGATATTCCATGTTCAAGGATTGGAAAAATTAATATTGCTAAAATGTCCATACTACCTTAAGTGATCTATAGATTCAATGCAATTCCTCTTAAAATACCAATTGTATTTTTCACAGAAATAGAACTCCTAAAATGTGTATGGAATCACAAAAGACCATGAATAAGCAAAGCAATCTTCAGAAAGAAGAACAAAGCTATAGACATCACACTCCCTGATTTCAAACTATATTATAAAGCTATAGTAATCAAAAGAGTATGTTACTGGCATAAAAACAGACACACAGATCTATGGAACAGAATAGAGAGCTCAAAAATAAACCCATGCACATATATTCAATTAATTTACAAAAAATGAGCCAAGATTATACAGTGGGGAAAGGATAATAGATTAAAAGACTTGAATGTGAGACCTGAAACCATAAAACTCATAGAAAAAAACACAGGGGGTAAGCTTCTTGACATGAGTCTTGGTAATGACCTTTTGGAATTGACATCAAAAGCAAAGGCAACAAAAGCAAAAATAAACAAGTGGGTCTACATCAAACTAAAAAGCTCTGCACAGCAGAGGAAACCATCAACAAAATGAAAATGCAACCCATCAACTGGGAGAAAATATTTGTAAATCATATATCTGATAAGGGGTTAAAGTACAAAAAATATAAAGAAGTCATATAAATCAATAGCAAAACCCCTAAATAATCAGATTAAAAAATGGGCAGAGGCTCTGAATAGACATTTTTTCAAAGAAGGTATGCAAATGGCCAACAGATACATGAAAAGATGCTCAACATTAATCACCAGGAAAATGCAAATCGAAATCATAATGAGATATCATGTCACACCTATTAGAATGGCTATGATCAGAAAAACCAGAAATAACAGGTGTTGGTTAGGATTTAGAGAAAAGAAAACCCTTTTGCACTGCTGGTGGGAATGTAAGTTGGTACAGCCACAAAATATTAAAAGTATAGGGCTTCCCTGGTGGTGCAGTGGTTGGGTGTCCGCCTGCCGATGCGGGGGGCGCAGGTTCGTGCCCCGGTCCGGGAGGATCCCGCGTGCTACGGAGCGGCTGGGACCGTGGGCCGTGGCCGCTGGGCCTGCGCGTCCGGGGCCTGTGCTCCGCGGCGGGGGAGGCCGCAGTGGTGGGAGGCCCGCGTACCCCCCAAAATATATATATATATATGAGAAGCCTGTGCACTGCAACGAAGAGTAGCCCCCGCTCGCCACAACTAGAGAAGGTCGCACACAGCAACGAAGACCCAAAGCAGCCAAAAGTAAATAAATAAATTTATTTTTTAAAAAGTTCTCATCACGCACACAAAATTGTAACTATGTGTGGTGTTGAATGCTAACTTACTGTATCAGTAATTTCACAATATATATTATATATCAAATCATTATGTTGTACGCCTGAAACTGATACAATGCTATATGCCCATTATATCTCAATAAAAAATTCTGCTTCCCAACATCAGCATAACTACTCACATCAACATAACTAGTCATTTACTCCCCACCCCCAGTAGCTCATGTAATAACCTCAGAATACTGATACGAACACTACTACCAATAACATGATTACTAAAATAGGTTTGCAATTTTTTTTTCAGTTTTCACCCTTTTATTTTTAACCTATCTGAATCTTTGTTTTAAATGAAATTCTTTAATACAGCATAATTTTTATTTTGCTTTGTTAGTCAATCTGAAGATCTTTTTATTTATTTTTGAAATATTTATTTATTTGGGCTGTGCTGGGTCTTAGTTGTGGCACGTGGGACCTTCCTTGTGGCATGTTTAGCTGCAGCATGAGGACTTCTTAGTTGCAGCATGCATGTGGGATCTAGTTCCTCGACCAGGGATCGAACCTGGGCCCCCTGCATTGACAGCATGGAGTCTCACCCACTGGACCACCAGGGAAGTCCAGGTCTTTTTATTTTTATAGGTAAATTAAGCTCATTCACTTTTATTGGTATGATTGATACATTCTGCCTCATATTCTTTGGTTATGTGACCTCCTGTCTTATTCTCTCTGATGTATCTTTGTGTTTAGGAAGGTTTGTATTTTCTGTCCTTTAAACGAATGCTTCCTTTTAATACCCTTATTCCACTTTCTTGGATACCATCTATTTTTTACTTTGCCCAGTCTTGACAGTAGCAAAGTAACCTTTCTCCTCCTTTCCCTATCATCCAGCATTTAGTCTGAATATTATTTTTACTCACAGTAAATATTATAAAGTTGTCAGTTAGCTTTTCTAGCTTCCGTACGCTCTCCATCTTCTCTCTTTATATTCTGATGGTTGAGCTACTCATTGTCAAATCATAGTTCTTACTACCCTCCCATATTTCTATCATTTAATATTAGTTCTATACGTAAATATTTAATATTCACCATCAGTCCTTATGCCTATGTCTCACCCATCCTCTTGGTTGGTTCAAGCTTGTTCTCAAAAAGATTCCTCATGGGAATGATAGTCCCTAAATTCTAATATGTTCATAACAGTGCGTCTGTGGATGTTATACTTGAAGCCCAGTTTGTCTCAATATATAGTCCTTGGCTTACATTTTCTTTCCTTGGGTGTTTTAAATTTCCTACCCCTTACCTTCTGGTATAAAACATTGTAGTTCCAAACTCTGATATTAGTGTTATGTGTTGTCCTTTAAAAGTGACTTGACTGCCAGTCTCTGGTCAGTGTATAATTCTGAAGATAACACTGTCTTGGCAAGCTTGAGAGATGGGTTACATCCTTCTTCCTCTGAATTACAGCTGTGTGACCTCAGCTAAGTTATTTAAACTTTATATGCCTCAGCTGCAAAGTGGGGCTAGAAATGGCAGTAAGATTATTCTGAGGACTGGATGAGGCCATGTTTGTAAAGGACCCCAGTCTTTCCAGGAAGCCAGCTGTACCAACAGGTTCCTTTCGAATGGAACTTCTTTCTCGGTAGCGTTTAAAAACTTAAGGCTGAAGTTTCTGCAGCCACCGACAAAGGACAGTCAATAGCGACTCACGTTTCAGTAACTTTGTAAAATGCTTTTGCGACTGGAAGCAGCTTAAAGAGAGCAATTAGTTTAGTATTGAAGAAAAATGGCATTATCTTCCTGTCTGTTATAGTCCTTGTTTTTTAATAGGATTTTTTTTGTTTGTTTTCGGCCTTGCTGCTTTCAACTCTTGCCTTTCTCCACAGTCAGAAAAGACATCTCAATTAGTGCGGTCCCTTGAGTTCTTTAAATAATACTGATCAGATGATCAATATTTAACCAGCTTTATCAGTTCTTTGGGCAGACCCATTAACTAATGAAAACATCTGTTAGCATGAAGGGTGGTCCAACAGTCAGAAGAAATTTGTTTGCTAGATTCTCTCTCTCCCAGGATTTCTCACCAGTTATCTAAATTTCCAATCAAAAATGCACTCTGCCAGATGTTCCCTAAGGATGCATGTCTATTATTCAGAACAAGAATAATCTCAGAATGTGTTTCTGGTGAGCAGGGTTTATTTTGCGTGGGCTGACACACAATGACAAGCATCTGGGAACTGATAGCATCACTGATGCCCTGACGTAGCTTCAGGGCTTTTACAAAGCTGGAAAGAGGAAAGTCCCTAATCCTGGATGGATGCGACAGCCCCTCCCTGACTGTTTTTTTTTTTTTCTTGCTCTAGACAACCTTTTTAAAAGTTCTCACTGGGACTTCCCTGGCAACCCACTGGTTAAGACTCCATGCTTTCACTGCTGAGGGCCTGGAGTTCGATCCCTGGTTGGGGAACTAAGATCCCACATGCTGCGCGGCAAAAAAAAAAAAAAAAAAAAGTTCTCACTGGAGCTATAATCTTTCAAACAAGCAAGCGGGGCACTGATTGGGCACAGGGGTTGCAGATATACTCTGCCAATTGCTTTTTTCATGCCGGAATAAACCCACACCTGCCCTGTCCATTTGTGAGCCCAGCATACATGCGGATGGACTTGGTTTTGCTGAAGGCAACCTTTGCCTTGCCTTTAATTATCCAAGGCGCACCACTGGGTTTACTGCTCTTTCTTCAAACACCCTTGCCCTGTGTTTTATATGCACACCTGAGGGTTAAAGAGATGTTCTGTGTGTGGTTCCTTTGCTTATCAAATGAAGCTTCTGACATTCGGCGACCCCAGCAAAGGATCTCGCTGTCTTGAGTGGGATGAACCCTGAGGACACGACTGCCAGAATAATTCTTTTCACACAGTTCTGAAGTCATTTCCTGCCTGAAACTCTCCACGGTTCTACACAGCTGCCAGGACCAACTCACTTTCTGATGTAACGTCCTAGGCCCTCACGCTCTGCCCCCCCACCCCCCCGCCACCCCTCAATGTCCTCCACACACCTTTCCCTCTGGTCCTTCCTCTGTTCATCCTTCAAATGCTACACGTGGCCCCTTTCATAGCCCTGTGGTGGTTTCCCACATGCCACCCTTCTGCCTGACGTCACTTCCCCGATACTTTAAATAATGCTTATTTTTCAAAATGCACCACATCCGAGAAGTCTCCTGGGATCACTACCTCAGACCGAATTTTTAGATAGCAATTTTCTGTGCTGTTGGACATTTTGGACATGTTTGGCTCAAATGCATGAGGATAAGCCATGAAGCGTGGAAGACCCATGAGCTGGGTCCTCCACATTTTTGATCACCTAGAAGAGGGATCTTGGTACTGTGTAAGCAGCGCACAACAGCTGCTGCACCAGCCCCGGGCGAGTGCAGAGATGAAGGGGAGAAGAACGGTGTGCCTGGGGAGCTTGAGGGGAGTGGACACTGCATTCCAGGCTCACTTTGGCTTTGGAAGATTCCAGGCAAGTTAGGCCAAGCTGAAAAGGATCCATGCGCTGGACTAAAACCAGGAATTGCTCCAGGTAGATTTGCCAGGGGAAGAGGCAGGCAGCTCTGCGCATTCAACAAGGAAGGCTCAGGCACAGCTGGATCCAGGAACTCAAGCAATGACATCAGGGTTTTCTCTTCTCTTCCATTCTCTCTCCAACTCCCCCGTCCCTACACCTGCCCCTGAGGTCTGGCTTGTCTCTGCTAGTCTTTGCTCTGCCTGCAGGCTCTCTGCAGTTGCAGGAGAGATGTTTTCAGAAGCTCCAGGCTCATTCTTAACTTAGCCATCATGCCTCTCCTCTGAGGTCCACAAATCAAATGCAAGGAAAATTTTCCTTGGCTGGCCAAAAGCAGGAGGAAACTGTTTGACTTCAGGGATCTACCCAGCACCCTTGGTTCTTATCTGATTCTATTTAAGACCCATTCATTCAAAGACCCATTTCTTGAACATGTACTCTGTGCCAGACATGGGATACAGTGGTAACTAGGGAGAGCAAAGGGAAGAAGTTGAGTGGTTTCAGGATGGAGTGGGGACGAAAAAATTCACTGTTGCTATTTTGGTGATACTCACCGGTTGATGCTCTGAATGATGTTGATTCTAAGTAGCTGTGACAAAATATGTTGGGGAGCATGTGATCCACCAACGTCTCCCTGTCAAGTCCCACTGCACCCCTACAAAAAAAGACCAGAAACAGAATTGTTTTTAATTGACATTTTCCCCAATACCTAAAGAAACAGAGAATAGACCTGAGAACCAAAGGCACAGTGAGTATGAACCACTGTCTCGTGCCCAGTGAGGAAAGTACTGAGCCAACATCCCAAAGAGAGGCCAGAAATGCTGCTCCCCCGCGGAGCCGTTCCCTGGCTGGGCAGGGGCAGGCCTCCAGGGCTTTATTCCCCTGAGGGACCTTCTGGGGAAGACCTTTGATTTAGAAATAATTTAAGATTCAAAAGAAGTTGCAAAAAAAAAAAGCATCGAGAGTTCCTGTGTACCCTTCCCCCAGCTTTTCCCCAATGATAACATCTTACACAACTATAGTACACTTCCACAACTAGGAAATTGCCATTGGTACAATACTATTAATTAGACTGTAGGTCTCAGATGGCTAACAGGCACATGAAAAGATACTCAACCTCGCTAATTATTAGAGAAATTCAAATCAAGACTACAGTGAGGTATCACCTCACATCGGTCAGAACGGCCATCATTAAAAAGTCTACAAATAACAAACACTGGAGAGGGGTGGAGAAAAGGGAACCCTTCTGCACTCTTGGTGGGAATGTAAATTGGTGCAGCCACTACGGAAAACAGTATGGAGTTTCCTCAGTAAACTAAATATAGAGTTGCCATATGGTTCAGCAATTCTACCCCTGGGCACACAGCCAGACAAAACTCTAATTCAAAAAGATACATGCACCCCTATGTTCATAGCAGCACTATTTACAATAGCCAAGACATGAAAGCAACCCAAATGTCCATCAACAGATGAATGGATAAGGGAAGATGTGGTGTATGTGTGTGTGTGTATGTATGTATATATATATATATATATATATATATATATAAAATGGAATACTACCCAGCCATAAAAAAGAATGAAATAATGCCATTTGTAGCAACATGGACTCAGAGATTATCATACTAAGTGAAGTAAGTCAGAAAGAGAAAAGACAAATATCATATGATATCACTTATATTTAGAAATGTAAAACATGACACAAATGAACTTATCTGTGAAACAGACTCACAGACATAGAAAACAAACTTGTGGTTTCCAAGGGGGAGGGGGTGTGGGGAAGGGATGGAATGGGAGTTTGGGGTTAGCAGATGCAAACTATTATATACAGGATGGATAAAACAACAAGGTCCTACTGTAGAGCACGGGGAAATATATTCAATATCCTGTGGGAAGCTGTAATGGAAAAGAATATGAAAAGATGATATATACGTATAACTGAATCACTTTGCTGTATAACAGAAATTAACACACTGTAAATCGACTATACTTCAATAAATTTTTAAAAAGATAGACGGTAGGCCTCATTCAGCTTTCGCCACTTTTAATATGCACACGTGTGTGTGTGTGCACAAGCACGTGGTACTATGGAACGTTAGCACACGTATAGACCTGTATGACCATGACCCCATCAGGACATGGAACTGTGATGAGATACTTCTGCAATGTCAATGTCTTGAATGTCAATCCTGAAACAGTTCCTGGCAAACAGGGAAGACTGGGCCCCCAACTCCTCTGCTGTACCTCCCTCATGGCAAGGAACTTGAGACAGTATCTGGTGGTAGAGGAGGAAGGATCATTTCCAACAAACACTGGGAAGCACTGGCCTCCCTGTCTGGGCTCAAGGTGGCTGTAAAACAGGGGTGCAAACGTCAAAAGCAAGGCCACAAATCTGGGGAGTCTGGTAACTGCTGCTCCCGTTCAATAGAGGAAAGTGGTCTCATCAGCACCGGTGAGGGCAGGAAAGGTGACCCAAGGCCCATCCGGTGAGGTCACCTCACCAGCAAGCTCTGCAGCTGGAGGTCACCCCCCCCCCACCCAAACCTGGGCTCAGAAGGAGCTCTTGGGGGGCATTACCAGAGTCTGTGTCCTTTCCCGCCATCGCCCCCAGGGAGCGGGCAAAATTACAAGGGTAAAAAACGACAGTGTGAAAGTTGAGGTGTTCCCTGAGCTTTGCCTGACGCCCCGTAGGCTGCTGAGAGCTTTCTCCCTCCTCTCTTAAAGAAGGGAAGTTAAAAGCCCTAGGGGTCTTACTTTTGTGAGGAAACACTATTTTCTCCAAAGTACTGATAAAGTGTAATCGTTTTCCTTCACAAAAAATTGGCTGAAAACTGAAGGCCAAACTAGAGCACTGCAGAGAAATGTCTAAAGGAAAGAAAGCACAGGAGGCCTCAGATGAGAAATGATTTCATGGTGGGAGGCGGGAGCTCCTGACCAAGGATCTTGGAGGAACGGGGCGGTCAAGGTCACAGCTCCTCCCAGGGCCCATCCAAGGCGAGGCCGTGTGTGATCCTCAACCGGCTGGTCAGGCAGATGCAATGGGGTGGCCCAGAGTAGCCCCGTGGGGTCTCCTCTCCTTGTTGGCAATGATGGGGATGCTCTCTCTGTTCTTGAGGGATCGTCCTCCCCTCACTCTCTGTGGAAGTGCGGGGTCTGCATCAGATCAGCTTATCATCTGGACACACTAGGTACCAGTCTGGTGTCAGCCACAGCGCTTTTCTAGGGCCTCTGGTCCAAGGAGGGAACTGCCTTGATTTTTCTCCCAGAGATTTTGGGCTCAAAACACCTCCATTTCCCAGAGCACAGTACTGGGAGATGCCTTAGATGGTTAAAACTTCAGCTCTCTGAAGGCATCACGTGTCACTGTAAACGCCATCAGTACCATCAACGCAGGCTCTGAGGACAGGAGATAAATGTCTGTTCCTTCCCCTCTTTAAGACCTCACTGTGTGCCTGGCACAGCGCCCGGTGCAGTATCTGCTATAGCATGAAATTCTCATAAAGCTGTGTTGATGAAAAATTAATCAGTCAACCTAGGAAAGAAATGGAAAACTCTATTTGAGCCAAATTGAGGATTATAACTTGAGAACAGCCTCTCAGAAAGCTCCGAGAACAGTTCTACCCGTTAGGTCAAAGCACAGTTATAAGTTTTGGTGACAGGACTGTACATTAAGTGACGCATTATTGATAGTTTATACAATGTAGCGAGTAGTAGGTCATCGTGGCTTCTTACAAGATTAAGAAGGAATGTTCTTTTTTGTTTTGTTTTTTTGTTTTTTTTTGCATTACGCGGGCCTCTCAGTTGTGGCCTCCCCCGTTGTGGAGCACAGGCTCCGACGCGCAGGCTCCGCACGCGCAGGCTCAGCGGCCATGGCTCACGGGCCCAGCCGCTCTGCAGCATGTGGGATCCTCCCGGACCGGGGAATGAACCCGCGTCCCCTGCCTCGGCAGGCAGACTCTCAACCACTGCGCCACCAAGGAAGCCCAGGAATGTTCTTTTTTAAAGAGCTGTCTTGCTGATGCTGGGAGAATGGTGCTCTTTATGGCTGAGCAGGTATTTCCACCGATGGGGAGGTCTGGTTGATGCACAATGCAGACGCAGTGTGGGGAGAGAGGATGCCAAAAGGCAGAGAAGAATTATTATTATTTTTTTTTTTTTGCGGTACGCGGGCCTCTCACTGTTGTGGCCTCTCCCGTTGCCGAGCACAGGCTCCGGACGCGCAGGCTCAGCGGCCATGGCCCACGGGCCCAGCCACTCCGCGGCATGTGGGATCTTCCCGGACCGGGGCACGAACCCGTGGCAGAGAAGAAATTTTATGTTTAAATTTTTCTTGTCTTGCCATAAAACACGAATTCTATTTCCCAGCTGCAATGGGGGCTTTTACCTCCATTTTCTACCAGGCAAATGGAGGTGAAGGTACAGGCCCAACATCTTCCAGCTAGAAAGCAGAGGCAACAGAATTGAACCTGGGTCAGCCTGGCTGCAGGTCTGCCTGCTGTCCACTGCCGGGCACAGCTCCCGGGAAGCCACTTCAGCTGATCAGATGGGAAAGGCAGCTGTCAGACACAAGGAGGGAGCAAACCTCCCGCAGATCACTGCTTTCAATTTTCCCAACACTCATGTATGTCTCCTCCCTGGAGGCCTTACTGGTGTGCACCCAGGCCAAGGGCAGGAAGGTGAGTGTTCAGGTCTCCTGCTCAGGCCTCGATTCTGGCCAGAGACGTGTCCTCTCAACCTCGCTCTCTGCCCCCAGAGGGCCCTCCCTTTCTCTCCCAGTCTCCTCCAAGTGCCCAGATTTCCAGCGACCTTCAGATTTGATATATTGAACGTCTCCAAAGGATATTCCCATTGACATTGAGCATGCCGCTGTGTGGAGCTCAGCAATAAAAGGGGGAAATTAACAGGCATTTAAATTCTGAAAATTAATGATGAGAGGTCAGAGATTTCCGAACATCTGTTTCCAGCATTTTCAAGGGGGCCTTCAATTTGCAGGCAGCAGTGAGCCACGCGGTTATCAGCAGTTACTTCACACAGTGCCGCGTCCGGGAGCTGGGAGTGGATGGCGGGACCCAGCCACTGCACCCACGTGCTTTGTGGCTCGATCCAAGCAGTGTGTCCACTGAGGTTCAGGGTCCCAGCCCTGCTTGTAGGATTCTATACACCCATCTGAAAACCCTGAGTCTGGATTTCCCCAAGTGTCAGAGTTCTGGAAACTGAGGATTCAAAACAGAAGTCCTTGTGCCAAGGAACGGAACGGAATGTTTCTAGGGCTGCACCATCCAACGGGACAGCAGTAGCCACACGAGGCTGTTAAGCATCTACAATATGGCCAGTCTGAACTGAGATGCACTCTGAGTGTAAAATATATACTGGATTTCAAAGACTTAGTATAAAAAAAGTAATTATCTTTTATGTTGCTTATGTTGGTGAAATGATAATATTTTGGCTAAACTGGGTTAAAGAAGATATATTATTAAGTCAGTTTCATGCAAAGTATTATATATAGAATGGATAAACAACAAGGTCCCACTGTATAGCACAGGGAACTATAGTCAATATCCTGTGATAAACCACAATGGAAAAGAATATGAAAAAGAATGTATACATATATATATATATAATTGAATCACTTTGCTGTACAGCAGAAATTAACACATTGTAAATCAACTACACTTGAATAAAATAAATTTGGAAAAAAGTCAACTACTTTGTTTCATTCTACTTTTTTCATCAGATCTATGACAACTGAAAAGCACATTATACGGCTCACACACTTCTATAAGTCACCATTGCTCTAGAGTTTCTGTAGCTTGGTGTTTCTTGGGCAGTGGGGAGCTGTTGTCACCCCTAGAGGGCCTTCTAGAAACTCTGGAGGATCTATGGTGTCACACTGCCTGGGGGAGGTGCTCCTGACATACAGTGTGCTGGGCACGAGGAATGGGTGAGTCCCGTAACTACCAGAGCAGTTTGACGCAACAGAAGAGTTATTTATGACTCCACCTCACTCTGAATGTCCCACCAGACACGAAAGATGAAAAATTGGTTATAATGATCTGAGCCTAAACCAAATCCCATTTTACATATAAACACAGGTATTTGGTTTTTGCAAACTAAGATTTCCAAGGACACAGCTACTGTGTAAATCAAACAAAGATTGCACTTTGTTTCATCTGGAACATTACCAAACACCGTTCATCATGTGTTAGAAATTCCCAGCACTGTTGGCAATACTGCTCACGGTGTTGGAGTTGCCGACATAACATGACCGTCTTCGTCATTCACTGTCATTCCACGGAGAGGTGTAATTTTCTGCCTGCTTCACTCTATCTCCTTCCTAGTGCTTGAGCACTTGTAAACGGAAAGGCATTCCATTTTATTTAAACTACTTTCCCTTTGTTTCTTCTATATTACAATTAGGACTTTATATTGGTTTAAAAAATTATGCGTGTAGGTAAATTACAACTGAAAGGGGTCTTGCACACAATTTTGTTTTAAACAGAAAATGGCATATTGCATCTGATAGTTACAAACCATCACTCAAACCTACTCGTGCCGCTCTTGACTCAGAAGAGTTGAGACTTTGCCTCTTAAACACCTTCTCATTCTTTTTTATTTATTTATTTATTTATTTTTGGCTGCATTGGGTCTTCATTGGTGCATACAGGCTTTCTCCAGTTGCGGTGAGCGGGGGCTACTCTTCGTTGCGGTGCGCAGACTTCTCATTGCAGTGGCTTCTCTTGTTGCGGAGCATGGGCTCCAGGCGCACGGGCTTCAGTAGTTGTGGCACACGGGCTCGGTAGTTGTGGCTCGTGGGCTCTAGAGCGCAGGCTCAGTAGTTGTGGCGCACGGACTTAGTTGCTCTGCGGCATGTGGGATCTTCCCGGACCAGGGCTCGAACCCGTGTCCCCTGCATTGGCAGGCGGATTCTTCACCACTGAGCCACCAGGGAAGTCCCCAACAACTTCTCATTCTTTAGGTTTCAGATGCAGTGGCCCTTCCTCCAAATAGCCAAGATGTCACCTGCTCTGTGCTTCCCTGCATTCTGCTTCCCATCACCCCATCCTTCATCACACAGATGGTACTGCCTGTGCAATTATCTTCCTCCCTGGACTGTGGGCTCCAAGAGGGCAGGTTATGTCCGTTTGGCTTATTGCTGTACACCCAGTGCCTAGCTCATGGCTGAGCACACTAGTACATACTCGATACTTAGTGAGTAAATGAATTAATAAAGATCAGGGAGAGCTGGCGCCTAGAGATCTGTAAGGGTGCATGGGAATGAGGGCCAGCAGCAGGGTAGAAATAGATGACAACAAGGGAGCCCAGTGTCTTGGACGCCGATAAAATGCAAAGCCTACAGCGCGTAGAGTAATGCACTTTGAAATCAGGCAGATTTCACTTCGAGTCCCAGTTCTGCCTTGTACTACCCTTGGTCATCTTAGGAAAGTCCGTTGACTTCTCTGAAAGAGTGATAAGGGTACTTCCCTCATTTGTTGGGCGACTTAACTGAGAACTGCTTGGAAAGCACTTCCTGCCGTGTCTGGTAAATAGTAAGAGCTCAGTACATGTTCTTGTTATTAAAACTCTTTCATAGAGGCTGGGTGTGCCTCTAACAGAGGCCCTGGTTGCCCCAGTGTCGGTGCCCATCACCAGTAGGGAACTTCTACAATTCAAAATCAAAAAATCAAAAACAAGGACAGATGACCTGATTCTTAAATGGGCAAGGGAACTGAAGAGATATTTCTCCAAAGAAGACATGCAAATGACAAAGAGGTATGTGGAAAAGGTGCTCAATATTAGTAATCATTAGGGAAATGTAAATCAAAATCACAATGAGATTTCACCTCAACAAGTTAGGATGGACACACACACACATATATACATCTAACCATCATCTGAGCCTTCAGTGAGTCAATCTTTTTGCAATAATAACAAAGATCACTGATCATAGATCACCATAACAAATATAATATACTTGAAAATTTTGAAGTTTGAAATATTGCTACAATTACCAGATGTGACACAGAGAGAGGAAGTAAGCAAATGTTGTTGGGAAAATGGTGCTGATAGATTGGCTCAATGCACGGTTGTCATAAACCTTCAATTTGCAAAAAAACAGAAAACAAAACAAAGAAACACAGTATCGGCAAAGCGAGATAAAGCAAAGCACGATAAAAACAAGGTCTGTCTGTAGAACTACCATATGACCCAGCAAGCCCATTTCTGGGCATATACCCAAAGGAATTGAAACCAGGATCTTAAAGAGATATCTACACTCTCATATTCACTGCAGCACTATTCACAATAGCCAAGACATGGAAGCAAACTCAATGTCCACTGATGGATGGATGGATGAAGAAAGTGTGGTATATACATATGATGGAATATTATTCAGCCATAAAAAAGAAAATCCTGCCATTTGCAACAACATGGATGAACCTGGAGGAGAATATGCTAAGTGACATAAACACGAAAAGGACAAATACTATTATACATGATACCGCTCGTATGAGAAGTCTACAATAGTCAAACTCAGAGAAGCAGAGAAGAATGGTGCTTGCCAATGGCTGGGGGGAGGGGGAAACAGAAGTATTCAAGGGTACAACGTTTCAGTTATGCAAGATGAATGAGTCTTAGAGATCTACTCCACCAGAAGTGCCTATAGCTGACACCCCTGTAGTGCATACTCAAAAATGTGGTAAGAGGGTAGAACTTACGTTAAGTGTTCTAATCACACACAATAACGATGGGGTGGGAGGAAACGTTTGGGCATGACAGATACAGTCATGGCATAGATTGTGTGACGGCTTCATGGGTATACACTTATCTCCAAACTCATCAGGTTGTATACATTAAATTTATGCAGCTTTTTGAATATCAACAATACCTCAATAAAATGGCTTTAGGAAAAAAATAACAAAGATCAGTTGACTAAAAAGATGTTAACTTCATCCAAAAACACCCTTACAGAAACACCCAGAATAGCATTGGACAAATATCTGGGCACCCTGAGGCCCAGTCAAGTTGACACAGAACCAACCATCACGGTTTACATAAACGTGTCCCCACTAAGCTGAGTTGAGAACTGGTACTAGTGTCTTTAATCTGAATCTCAAGGTGAAGCACAGACAGTATCATTTACTGACCACGTGGACAGTGGTTCTGGCCCTGATCAGAGGACTCATTTCTAGGTAAGAAAATGCTACCTCCTCACAGATACCCAATTTTACAAGTCTCCCTTCATCCAAAAGTCATTAATTCTGAGGTCTAACAGGAAGCCTTGAACTGTTCATGCTGAAATGTAAGCCAATTTTGTATAACCTTCAGTGGAAGAGAGAGAACAGCCTATCATGGCCCCTCAGTGTTATAACAGCATCGCCTCAAGCAAAGTAGGACAAGCTTCCCTGTTCAGCCTTCCTGTTCATCCAAGATCACTACGCCCCCCTCATGGTGGAAAGTCATCTGACGGACACATTTATACAAAGAAAGGAGCTAAGATTTCCTGAAGGATAACTATGTGCTACATACTATAGGTATATTATCAAATTTAATCATAACAGCCGTAAGTAGTATTCTTTACTCTGACAAGTGAAGAATTTCAGAGAAGTTACTTAATTTATAGTCCAGTGGCACCAAAGGCTGACCCTCTGTTATATGGTGGGAATGGGCCTTGGTGGGAATCCAGCTTTAGCTGGTTCCGTAGCTCCTGGTCTCTCCAGGACTCCACGCTGCCCCCCTGAATTGTGGCACAAGTGTCCTTGCCATCTCCGGAAACAAGCAGGATTGCCTGGAAAGAGCCTTAGGACTCTCCCCGGGGGGCGTGCAATGAGCCAGCAGATACCAGAGGCTTCTCTTTCCCCAGAAGATGGACTGAGCCAAGCTCCCCCAAGGTCTCCAGATGTGGGCAGGTGACTTTCCCCAGCATGGCTATAAATAGCTGGTACCCAGGCTCAGATCATTTGCTGCCCAAACACAGACTGGACTTGAAGCTCAGGGCAAAACCATTCTCAGGCTTCTTCCAGTGAAAGGGAGTGCGTTAGTGGGAGGAGTATCCTCTGCTGACCACCACACCTGTGCACCTGGGTCCCAGTGTGCCTCTCCCCAGGCTGTCAAGGGGCAGGGATGCACGAAGGCTGGCCTTTCCACTGGTCATTCCAGTGTGTATCAGTGAGGCCTGGCGTACACCTGACCCTGCTGTGTGCGGCCTCTTCACCTCGCCGTCCCTTACTTTTTGATAGCACTTTACAGTTTATTTTCACATCCATTTCTTGCTTCCTCTGCTAAATCAGGAGTTGGCAAGCTACCGCCAGTGGGAAGAACCCTGCTCACTGCCTATTTTTGCTACTGGAATACACCCAAGCCCATTCTCTCGTGTTCTGTCTATGGCTGCTTTCCCCAGCACGGCACAGCTGAGGAGGTGCTGCAGAGACCATCATGGTCTGCAAAGCGTAGACTATTTACTATGAGGCCTTTGACAGAAAAGGTTTTGCCAGCCCTGCTTTAAACAATCCCAGGAGGCAAATGCAATTACTATCATTACTAAAGTGACAGGTGGGAAAAAAAACCCGGGATGAAACCAAGTGGCTCAGAAATGTTTTCTTAAGGACACAGAACTGGTTGGCAGAGCCGAACCGAAAGCCAAATGCCTTTCCTCCATGTAAGGGTTCACTTTGAAGCCAGTCGGACACGGGCGAGGCTCAGCACCAGAGGGCGGTTCTTTGGGAAGGTCTTTCTGGCCAAGTGACACTGACTTGGAGAAAAAAGAGAGGCAGGTTTGTTCTCTAAAACATGTCGGACAATCAACACTCAGCCTGCGGATGTTGAGAACCAGCCCTGAGCTAGAGGCTGCAGGGACTGAAATACCAGCCAAAAGGGTCTGGAATATTCAGAGTTGACATATCTTTTTTTTTATTATTTTTTTTTTATTTTTTGTGGTACGCGGGCCTCTCACTGCTGTGGCCTCTCTCATTGCGGAGCACAGGCTCCGGACGCGCAGGCTCAGTGGCCATGGCTCACGGGCCCAACCGCTCCACGGCATGTGGGATCTTCCCGGCCCGGGGCACGAACCCGCGTACCCTGCATCGGCAGGCGGACTCTCAACCACTGCGCCACCAGAGAAGCCCTTAATTATTTTTTTTTGGCTGCGCTGCAGGGCTGGCAGGACCTTAGTTCCCTAACCAGGGATTGAACACAGGCCCCCGGCAGTGAAAGCACAGAGTCCTTACCACTGGACCACCGGTGAATTCCCCAGAGTTGATATTTCATTAACTTTTTATCTTCCAATTAAAAAAGCAAACAAAATGCTTACAAACCATAGGTATGCGAGAAATAAATGTGAAAAAGATACACGTGAGGAAGGAAGCCATAAGCTCTTCTGGTGTCACCAGGGAAGCAAAGTTCCAGGGAGTGGTTTTTCTTATGTAAGATTTTCTCCTCCTTCCCACTCCGCCCCTCCACACACACGCCATTTGAGTGACAGTCAAGGTCAGAGTCATCACCTCCCCATGCTGTCCAGGACCAGAGATGCTTCTCCTGGGCTCTTTCTCATGATGATTCATGTTTATAACACAGACTTGGAGGCTTCTGTTTCTGGTAAGAACCCATCATTTCCTAACGGTATTTAGTAGCAGCCGGATGCCATCTCCTTGTGGCTTTAACCCAGGACAGTGTCACTCTCCCCTATCACCCTGGGGTATTTAGAATGGTCCGGGAATGATGGGGAAGGGTGAGAGGGCCCACAGGAGACTTTGTGCTCAGTCCTGGAAACCAAGGGTCTGTGGAGCTCTGAGCAGGCAAACCCAACACTGTGTAGAGAGAAGGGCTTCTGAAGAGGAGGCAGCCCTCACTCCTGAGGCAAACATTTAAAGCAAGAATGCCTTGGAAGAGAGAGAAAAAAAAAGGAAGGCAAGGCCTAGGATAGAGGGCAAGGCCAACCAGGGAGAGAGAAGGGAGGAGGTGGTTGACAGGAGTCAGCCCTGCTGGGCCAGGTGAGTGGTTGCATCTGTAAATAGCACCTCCTGGATTGTGCAGTGCACAGCCTGTGCAACCATACACGGCGGCTCGGAGAAGCACCAACTTGGCTCAAAAATGTCCAGAAATAGATTTTGGAAATATAAGGTTGAGTCAAGCTTGGGCGGGTCAGGGGTGGCCGTGCAGAGAGAGAGAATACACACATGCATGCATACACATATACATGGATCTTTTGTTAAATAAGTATGAAAGAAACCGAATAAAAATAAAATAAAATGAGCACCTCCAGGCTCTTTGTGCTGAGCTGCATTGATTAATCATGAAGGCCTTGCCTGGGAGACAGCAAAATAAGACATTTTAAGAAGTCATTTTGCATGAGCAGGTCAAAGGTGAGGGGCCAGAAGAAGGCCAATTTGAGAGCCAGGTTTCTCCCCGGCCCCTGTGGTTCCTCTTCTCTCAACCAGAACCTGGAGACAGATCTGTGTCTCCCCAGCCAGCCCCAGCTGTAGCCGAGTTCATGCAGACGTTAAGGAAATGAAACACTGGCTTGCTGGAAGATATGAGGGAAATGGTTCTCAAACTTTCATGTGCTCAGAATGCCCTGGAGAGCCTGGGAACACACCAACGATGGGCCCTAACCTCCGAGTTTCAGACTCAGTAGTTCTGGTGGGGTTGTGGGGGGAGGGGAAGAATTTGCATTTCTACTGTATTCCCAGGTCAGGCTGATGCTCCAGAGACCACACTTCGGGAACCACTGGATGATAGACTAGTCAGTTTAACAGCACAGACTCGGGAGCCAGCCTGCCTGTGTGCAAGTCCTGGTCCCGCCCATCACCGCCTGTGTGACGGTAGGCCACGTTCATAAAGCGGTCACAGGACAGGGTGGCGGGGCTGGCCTGAGGGCACTCACTGGGGCCCAGGCAGCCATGCAGAGGTTTGTCCCTGGTGTTTGGAGAGAGAGGGGTAGGGCGGTAGCTGTGAGGCCAGGGAGGCCCGAGTGTTTCAGGCTCGGAGTTCCACTGCCCTGGACCACGCTCAGGCTGGGGAGGCCTGCCCCATTCCATTAAGCGGTGTGTGTGTGTGATGGGCAGGGAGGTGGCAGCGGAACCCGGAACCTTCCTCCTCAGGTCTACCTACTCTGCCAAGGACTCTCCCTGCCCCTCCTGCTTTGCCCCAGGCTTCAGCCCTCACCTCCGTTTGTCTCCTCTCTTCCTGTCTCACCATTGCTTGGGCCCATGACCACCTGGCAGTTGACCTCCCCTCCCATGAACTGGCCCAAGGGCAGCCCCGGCACACAGTGGGCTGGAGGTCAGGCAGGCCGGCGCCCGCTGCTCCAAGGCTCACTCTTTCCATCTTTGTTTGGTGCACCCAGAGCGAGTAGACAACTGGAACGTTGGGGAGATCCTGAGAAATTTCCCAAGTCTGAGGCTACACCCTGCCCGTATCTCCTGACCCACTGCCTTTCTGTTTAGAGACAGGTGTCATTTTCTTTCCAATCTGATTTCAAACCAACAATATCATCAGAGGGACTTGAAATGCCCAAAGCCACATAGGCTGTCATTATGAATCTCTCTCTGCCCCAGTCAACCCAAAGTATGATTCCAAGGAACGTTGTAAATTGCAGCTGGTGACAGCTAAGTACAACACAAACATGTCACAAACCTCATAAGCGCAGTGAGAATGACAGAAACAGGCTGAAAAATTAATATGTCACACACACATCTCTGACTTGTCTGTTTTTTCTGATTTAACCACACTTATGCTTTTTTCAGCATTAGATAACCTTAGCCACTAAATTGTCCTTTTGGGATTGTAAATGTCTTTGAAGTGAACATTTCCACACAGAACTCCCCTGATGTATCAGAAGAGTTTGAAGGAGCTTCATGATGTGATTTGAAAAGTGCTAAAAGGCACCCCCATCCCAGACCTTCTTCATCGCCACAGTGACTGAAATTCCCACAATTAAAGGGATATGACATTGAGTTCAGAAGGCACCTGCTAAAAGTCAATTCCATTAACAAAACAGACCAAAAGGGCTCTTAACTGAGGTCCCAGGCCTGCCCTTCAGTGGTTTGCTGACAAGGTCTGTCACTTCAGTGCACGTGTTACATGCACATAGCCCTCTAGAGAGAGGTCTCTAACTCCCATTGTATTTTCAAGGAGGTCCATAACTCCCCAAAGGCGAGGGGAAGACTCATTAAATCTGTTGTATTTGACATTTTAAAAGGTTAGCCCAGGACCCTAAAAAAGAGAGACAACCACCAGGTGACCTGGAACGAAGGGACTGCCAGGAAGGGCAAACCAGTTGGAAGACCACACAGCAGACCCCGGGGAAAGGGGTCAAGGTCACATTTGAACTTCCTCGTGATTACACCTAAAGAGGACCTCTTACGTCCCCATCTCTCCTCCTTACCCTCCCGCCAACAACTCCATGTACACTCTACAGAATAACACTCTGTAATTTTTTATGTGCATACAACATGACAGGTACTATGCTTAGCACTACTTCTGTTATCTTATTTAATCCACAAAACAAACTTTTGAGATCCGTGCTATCACTCCCCCATTTTACAGACGGTGAAACTGAGGCTTAGAGTATTGGGTACCTTGGTGAGGTCACCCAGATAATAATCAGCAAACTGGGCTCAGGTAGCCTTAATCCAGAATCCATTCTTTTAACCACCATGTGTGGGTTCTCAAACATGAGTGGGTCTCAAAACCACCTGGAGGGCTTGGGAAGCACTCATATCCAGGCCCTACTCTAGAATTTCTGATGAAGTAGCTTTGGACCCAAGAACTGGCATTTCTAACAAATTCCCAGATTTTGCTGATGCTTTTGGTCTGGGGACCCCTTGCCACATGGTGAAGCTCCCTCCCTTGCACAGGTTCCTAAAAGTGTGTTCATAAGATCACATATTTTTGTAAAATTTAAGAATACAAGACATTTGTGTATTATCTTCTTAGAGCAGATCCTTAAACTTGTATAAGCTTTGGGCCGCCCCCAAACCTGGATTTGCCCTAGAGCCTGGAGCCTTCCTTCGATCACGTTGATCCTGATTCTATCTCAGACCTGCCTCGTGTTACAGTCCACACCCAGGAGCATTAGCTACCCCCAGTCCAGCAGGCTAGGATTTCACCAAGTTCTTCGGTCTGTCAGAGTCTTATCTGTGAACACGATCTGTCTGCAGCTTTCAGATAAAGACAGGAGGAAGGTAGTTTTATGTATTAAAGTGACCACCTCAGTCATCAAGACATCCTGGGGGGAGTCGGAGCTGGGATCTTAAGGATGTCACACATGTCCCTGCAGGAAGGGAAGGGAGATGGGGAGACCCCTTCTGGCAGCTGGACTAGGGAGAGTAGTGAGAGAAGCCCTCCTTTAGTACCGGATGGTGATGGAGGGAGTGGGTGTTCACACAGGTTGCTTCAAATCTCCCCCTGGCAAGAGGTCAACACCACCCCACAAGTCAGTGAGCATGTTTGGGAAGCAGGAAAAAGAGGAAGGGGAGAAATGAAAGCCGGACCGCACCTTTCTATAGCGACTCAGGCATGGGAGATCCCGCAGGAGCTTGGCTGCCCCCATCCCGTCCCCACCACTCAGCAGCGGCCAATGGAAACACAATCGGAGCCACAGATGTAATTTTACATTTTCTAGTGGCCCCATTAAAAAAGGCCAGGAACAGGCAAAAATCAATTTGGAATATATTTAATCTAACATATTTGAATTCTGATCACATCAACATAATCAATGAAAAAATCATTAATGAGATCTTTTCTGCTTTTTCATGGTAAATGTCAGAAATCTGTCTTTACACTCACAGCACATCTGCTCAGACGCAAGATTTTCAACAGATAAAGCGAAACGTGGTTCTAACAAAATAACATTCTGTGTTTAATGGAAAAATGTTTTATGTTGCTCCAGTTTTCAAATTTATATCTAAATAAGTTAAAACTTCAGAGCCTCAGTTGAACCAGCTGTATTTCAAGTGTTCAATGAACACATGTGGCTAGTATTGGAACAAACTGACTTCCTGGACCTCCTGGAAATTTATACAGAGTCCAGGAGAAGTTCTATGTCCCTGAAATAGTGGTAGTAATGGTACTAGCTGCCTGGATGCGTCACAGGGAAGAGGGAGGGAGGGAGGGATTTTGGAATTTGGAGAAAATCAAAAGGAGAAAATCCAAGATGGTTAGGATTCCTGACATCGAATCTCCTGTCTCTGAAATAACTCCTTGTAGCAATAATTACCACATTTATACGTTTTGTGTTGGGTTGTTTAGCATCTGACTCCCCCACCAAGCCGTTAGCTCCATGAGGGCAGGAAGAGTATCTTACTCACTACTGTATCTAGATATCACAGCTCTCAGTTGAAAGAAGACATGAATCACACTAAATCTTTGAAGGACAGCTGGGGGTGGGGTGTGATTCTGCCCATGTATAAGCAAATCAGCCCAAACAGAGGTGGTCATCTGAGCAAAGGCTGGCAAAGTCAGCATAGAGCCTACCGTTGAGCTAAAAACAAACTACCAAACTGGGCTGAATGTCTCCATTTTGCAGGTGAAGTAGTTTGAGGTATTAGTAGGTGATGGGAAGTTAAGTCCTGCATCTCCACAGAACCTGATGCGCTCCCATCACACATGGCCTGAAGCCACTCTCCTTCCCATTCAGATCCTGTTTTCTGGGTCCTTCTTTTATTTCCTGCAGTTCCAGGGATATCAGAGCCAAGCAGTTCAGACTCTTACTGAGCAATGAGGAAGGGCCGCTTGCAAGTGGGGAGTTGTCTTAGTTTGTGACTTTTAGGGCAAATGACAGAAATCGAATTCTGACTTCCTTAGGCGTAAAGGAGGACTCACTGCGAAAGTCCCGCAGGGGACCCTGCAGGAGACCCTAGACAAGAATGGAACTAGGGTCAGGTACAGCCAGAACCAGACCGGCCACACTGTCTCTTCCCCTCTCCACCTCTCTCTCCCTGTGCCCCCGCCTCTGTCCCGTCCCCTCCACCGTCTCCTTCTCCCCCATCCCTCGCAGGCCAGCTTCTTCTCCGTCTGAGCCACATGTCAGTAAACACTCAGCCACCCGTAACCAAGCTTCAGAGCTTCCATTTCAACCACCAGAGGGAGGCTGGCACAACTCTTGAATCCAAATTCTAGAAGCCCACTTGGGGGCCTCTTTGGCCCTGCTCGCCCAGGTGTCCTGCCCTGGATAAATCATCGTGGCCAGGCCTGGGAAGTCACAGTACATACTCGAGTGTCAAAGGATGTTGAGGAGAATTTTCCTGTTGCCTAGATTTGGTGAATTCAACTCCAGTTTTTTTGTTTGTTTGGGTTTTTTGTTTTGTTTCTAAAGGAGGCATTAGTAGTCGCACTTTGTGAAGAGTGTCACCTCCAGGGCACATCCAGGAGATTGCCAAGCTGACCCTACCGTCATGCTAGATGGGCCCTCCTAACCCCTGTAAGATGACTGCAGAGAGACAGAGGGGCTTTAGACCTTGTATGGAGTGAGATGATTCAAGGAGAGTGGTGCTTTCTTGCCCTCGAGCCAAGGGAGAAGGGAGGCTCTGAGAGAATCATGCTGGAGAGGTGGGCCAACGAGGATGGGAGCCTGGCACTCAGGGCCAGCTTCGTGGGTGTGGGAGCTGTGCAGTCACACAGGGCCAGCACCCAGGAGGGTCCCACACTTGGTTTAATGTTCTGCTGTCACCATCTTGGAATTCTTAATAGTTCAACAGTTTTGCACTGGGTCCCGCAAATTAAGGGGCCCATCCTGAGGGCAATCCACTCTCTATGGGGACGTTGCCCAGGCAGTGAACTTCCTGTTCCATCCTTGTGCCTCCATGAACAGGAGAGAGATGGCAGGACCGAAAGGGTGGCACTAGGGCGCTCAGTACTTCCCTCCATTGGAGGTGGCAAGGATATATGGGTTTCCATTGGTCAAGGAGACACAGTGATAGAGAGCTAAGAGTAACCCATCTTGCTGATATCCTAACAGAAATCCATCTCCATGCAAAGGGACCCTGGCAGCAAGAAAACTGGGGCCTCCTGCTGGTGGAGGCTGAAGTGGGCTAGGGAACGATGTTGGGCTTAGCAGGCCCCCCTACACCAGGGAACCGAGCCATGGGGAGGCCCTACAGGATCAAGGAACTCAAAGTCTTCCTGTGCCTTGTGAGAGGGCCATTGATGGGACGTCTGCCTCACCGAGGGCATCAAAAGAAGTAGTGCTGGACCCCGATGAGAAGGGGACAGCAACTGAATCACAGTGCAGAGTAGTTTGCCTCCCCCTCTACTCCATCCATCTGCCCTTCACTCCCTCAATTCCTGAGAAGAGAGATGGAGGCGGCCACTCAAGGGCATATCATGCTGCCCTTCCTACTTCCCCACCGCAGGTCGTGGCGCTCCGGGGCAAGGACAAGGTGAGCTAGGAAATGCCCGTGAGACCGGAAGTTTCAAACTGGGCTGTAATGAACATCTACAGTCACCTGAAAGTTACGGCGGGATCTGGCCTGGATGCCCTGAAGGAATCCTCTACCCAACAGGGGTACGGTGAGCGTCCACAGAGCACGGCTGGGACAGCAAGTGGAGGAAAGACACATCTGCTTTATGTATACAGGCGGCCGAGTTGAGATCGTTATGCTGACACGGCAGCACCACAGCACCCTTGATGAAGGGGCCCTGGCAGGCCTTGCCGGATGCACCCACACCAAGAGAGGGTGTGACACAGGCCCAGGTCACCTACTTGGGCTGACAGCCACTCACGCCTTCTGATGCCCTTGGGGTCCTAGCGTCACATAGGAATGGTGCTCCCCGAGATGGCCTGCTTTGTGTCCCCTATTGCACAGTCTGGGACCCTGCATTCAGGAGGTGCTCACTAAGTGCACTGAGTTACGACCCAGAAGAGCATCCCGCTCTTTCTGTAACAGTTGAGAACAGTGGTTCTCCAACATCAGCATCTCCCACAGGATGACTTGTTAAAACACACACTGCTGGGCCCCGTATCTGGTGCTTTGGGTCAACAGGTCCAGTGTGGAGCCTAAGAATCTGCATTTATAGCATTCCCAGGGGACCGCCCTTTGAGACCCACTGGGTTCAGTACTGACTTCCTCTACCTGAAAGCCACACCAGCCACCAGAAGGGTTTGGAGGTGCTGACAGAGGTGGCAGGTGGGCGAGTGGTTCTCTTCCTGGTCTGCAGGGCTGGCATGCTGGTGGGTAGGGGACTCAGCCTGAGGTTATCTCCCTCCCCAAGCCCCTTTTCTACTCTGATGGGGGCTGCAACGTCTGTCCTGGAGGTGCCAGGGGTGTGGGATAGGAGGCAACCTGAGAGTTGCCTGCAGAGACCCGGTGTGATTCCCCTCAGCCTCCACACCTCTCCGGACTATTTGAAATAACATCTAAGAGCAAGGTTGCCACTGCCTGACCAGTCTCTTCTCAGTCTCCCATGGGCTTTTTTTTAAAATGTGGTAAAAGATACATAACACACACTTACCATTTCGATTGATTTTAAAGTGTGTACAACTCAATGGCAGTAAGTACATTCACATGGTTGTGCAACCATGACCACTACCAATTTCCAGAACTTTATCTTCCCAAACAGAAATACTGTACTTAACTCCTCATTCCACTCCCCTCCATTCTACTTTGTATCTCTATGAGTTTGCCTACTTTAGGTACCTCATATAAATGAGATCATACTGTATTTGTTCTTTTGTGTTTATTTCACTTAGCGTAATGTTCTCAAGGTCCATCCGTGTTACAGCATGTGTCAGAACTTTATTCTTTAAAGCTGAATCATATTCCACTGGATGTATGTACTACAGTTTGTGCAGCCATTCATCTGTTGTTGGGCATTTGGGCTGTTTCCACCTTTTGGTTACCATGAACGCTGATGCTATGAACAGCGTTGTGCAAATACATGTTTGAGCCCGTACTTTCAATTCCTTGGGCTATATACCCAGAGGTGGAATAGCTGGAGGATATGTTAATTTTTTGAGGAACGACCCTACTGTTTTCCAGACTTTAATCTACCTAAGAATTGTTCACCAGGAGCAGGGATCTGAGAACCTCACCAGTATCCTCCACAGAGGATTTGAGGCTGGCCTCTGACAAGGGGCTTATTGCCCTGAACTGCTATTGGAAGTGGCGTAACCAACCTCCTTATTTAACACAGCCCTGTCACCCAAGCACCCTCACTCTATGAGATGAACAGGCTGTAGTCAAGAGAGGTGAGGCTGCTCTATAGCTTGGCTGGCTCTTCACTCCCCAGGGTTTAGCCCAAACACCACCTCCGCAGAGACCCTGGCCACCCCTCCCCCTAAATCATTTTCTAGCCTTGTTTTACTTTCTGCACATGATAAGCTAAAATTACCTTACGTATTTGTCTCCTTGTTTATTCTCCTTCTCTTCCAAGTAGACTTAAGTGAGGGCAGGAACCTCGTCTGTCTTAATCACAGCACAGCCCTAGCATCTAGAACTATTCCTGGCACATTGTAGGCACTGAGTTGTAGGCACTCAATTTGACTGATTGAATAAAATATAAATACCCTATAAGGATGTATATATAACTCTGATATATGTAAAAAATCTTCTGTGACCTTCACAATTCTCCCAAGCATATTATCTTCCCCATAAAACCAGTTTTGTTTTGTTTTTTTAGACAAAGTCACACTGAGATGCTTGCTAAGTGACTGACTCCAGCTCACCAGTTCTTGCAGAGAGTCTAAGACTCAGATGTTAACTCTGCAAATGCCAGGTTCTCCGCTCTTTCCACAGTCGTGGGATGGTCAGGGAAGGGTTACTATTCCATTAACCAAGGTCTCTGGTTGTGATCACACTAGTAATTTTCTTTCCATTAAGATGTTAAAGCCCTGTGATTTTCTAAGTAATGGTTTCTCCCGGTGTAAAAACAAAAATGCTCTAGGTAATGAGAAGAAAGGAAAAAGAGAGGAGCTTGACTACATAGATGGGGTGAGAGGCCAATCAGCGTTGCTGTCCTTGGTCCTGATGTTTTCATAGGAACACACCACAGATTGGGCAGAATTTCTAGGAAGGCTACAAATGATTTTACTATTTTCACGTCTACTGGTTGAAAACTGAACAGAGAAAGGTGAGACCTTGTCCTGAGCCTGAAGTAGAGCTAACTGACAGGGCGGGGGGGGGGGGGGGACAGGAAAGCACAGCCATGAGCCATATGACACAGACCCTCAGGTTCATGGTGTTTGACCCAGGAACTAGCAATTTCCATCTGTGGCTTGGAGCTCCCCTCGAGTTCCCACAGCCTACACATGACACACAAACTACGTCCTGGTCTCTGAGTTTCCTGTGCTCTACTGTGCCTGAGTTGCTTATGCTTTGCCAGGCTCAGCTGTTCACCTTCCCTGCAGTAGCAGTGGGATTAGACAGGAAGCAGGGGCAAGAGATCCAGCCCAGAAGAGGTCGGTCAACAGGACCAGGGTGTGGCCTTGCAGAGGTTCCATCTGGTGCCACTAGGACGGTACTCGCCAATCACACCTCCTTTCTCAGTGTGGTCTGTCCTCCCCGCCACTCCTCTTCACTCAGCCATATGCTCCCTCCAGAGTAGCCTCCTTCTAATGAATCTATCTGACTTAGATTACCACATTCCCTCTGTGATTTTATTTTTCAGGTTTTTAAGATCCCATATATTTATTTAAGATGGACCTGACTTCTTTGAGGACAGTATCTGCCTCTTCCACTTCCTCATAAGCCCTTCCTGTATTCAATAAAGTACCAGAGGGGTCATGGGGAATTGCAGCAGTAGAGAGTGAAAGGTGCTGAGGAAGAAGAGGGCTTCAAGGGGAGCTGAGGCAATCAAACACAGCAGACACACACACAGAGAGAGAGAGAAAAGGCACAAAAAGGGGGATTTTGGATTCAAGAATTAGAAACTCACCTGAGAACTTGAAGAGCAATTTTGGCATAGTTTCAAGAAAAAGCTAGATTAAAAGGCATTAGGAAGTGAATGAAGGATGGTATCCGGTGCTCGTAAGATTTCAAACACAGCTCAACAAGTATAAATTCATGTAACCATGTTTTGAGAGCTTTAAAAATATTCATACCTTTTGGCTCAGAATTTCATTTCTAAGCATGGCTATAGACAAAGATGCAGGCCTAAGAATGTCTATCACAACAGTACTTACAACCAAGAGAAAATGAAAACTACCTAAATATCCAAAATTGGATATCAAAGATGAAATATTAGTCATTACCACTAGTATGTGTACAAAGGACATTTAATCACCTAGGATTACAACATCAATGTTTAATCAAAGCTCAGAATGTAAAACATATTTAGTATGAGTCAAAGTTTGTAAAATAAAAAATTGGTATCTATTGATCTATTTACATACCTATCACTTATGCACCTAGTCTCCCAGATAAAAAGACTAAAAAGGAAACTTGCTAGAACATTAGTAGTCATGGTTATATCTACACTGTGGGCTTATGAGTGATTTTCATTTTCTTTTTTATAGTTTCTGTATTTTCCAGATTTCTGTACTAATTATGAGTCATGCTTACACTCAGGGATACTGTAAAAAGTTTGCTGTAAAAATAAAATGAGACTGTGGTGAGGAAGTAGAAGGAAGGAAGGAAGATTATCTTTTAAAAAGTTCAGGAGAGGCAAGAGGGTTTTGACTTGATGTCAACACAGGAGGCTTCTGAATTAACTTCCTTTCAAGGAGCACCACATCTACAGCTACATATGGAACAAGTTCCTCTGAAATAAATCTGCAAACTAGCTTAGTGGCTCTTACACATATGGCAAATGAGGAAAAGCCCACAGTAGGGTTTAGGTAGGAGAGGCTGAGAAACAGTCTCACCATAAACTCCACCCCAAAGGCAGTGACCCATAGCTAAGAGGGAACTAACGCACAGCTTCTCCCTAAAGAGTGAAGGGTATGGACCCCATATCTGGTGCCCAAACTTTGAAGACTGCCACCTGAGAGATGGACCCCCAAAACATCAAGCTTTGAAAGCCAGTGGGGCCTGCACCCATAAAACACAAAGCTATGGGGAACTAAGACACAGTTCTTAAAGGACTCCTGTGAACACGCTGTGGCTAACCCCCCGGGACCCAGGGCAGAGGCAGCAGACTGAAAGGAGCCAGTTTTTCTGTGAAAGAGACCTGCTTGCTCATCTTAAAAGCTTAAGCCTGACAGCTACATGTAAAAGAATGAAATTAGAACACTCCCTAACACCATACACAAAAATAAAGTCAAAATGGATTAAAGACCTCAACGTAAGACCAGACACTATAAAACTCTTAGAGGAAAACATAGGCAGAACACTCTTTGACATAAATCACAGCAAGATCTTTTTTGACCCATCTCCTAATGAAAATAAAAACAGAAGTAAACAAATGGGACCTAATCTAACTTAGGTTTGCACAGCAAACGAAACCATAAACAAGACGAAAAGACAACCCTCAGAATGGGAGAAAAAATTTTCAGACAAAGCAACGGACAAGGGATTAATTTCCAAAATATACAAACAGCTCATGCAGCTCAGTAGCAAAAAACAAACAACTCGATGAAACAATGGGCAGAAGACCTAAACAGACATTTCTCCAAAGAAGACATACAGATGGCCAATGAACACATGAAAAGATGCTCAACATCATTAATTATTATAGAGATGCAAATCAAAACTACAATGAGGTATCACCTCACACTGGTCAGAATGGCCATCATCAAAAATTCTACAAACAATAAATACTGGAGAGGATGTGGAGAAAAGGGAACCCTCCTACACTGTTGGGGGGAATGTAAATTGGTACAGCCACTATGGAGAACAGTATGGAGGTTCCTCAAAAAACTAAAAATAGAGCTACTATATGACCCAGCAATCCCACTCCCGGGCATATACCCAGAGAAAGCCATAATTCAAAAAGATACATGCACCCCAATGCTCACTGCAGCACTATTTACAATAGCCAAGTCATGGAAACAAGCTAAATGTCCATCAACAGAGGAATGGATAAAGATGTGGTACCTATATACAATGGAATATTAATCAGCCATAAAAAGGAACAAAATAGTGCCATCTGCAGAGACGTGGATAGACTTAGAGACTGTCATACACAGTGAAGTCAGAAAGAGAAAAGCAAATATCGTATAGTATCACTTATATGTGGAATCTAGAAAAATGGTACAGATGAACTTATCTGCAAAGCAGAAATAGAGGCACAGGTGTAGAGAACAAACTTTTGGATACCAAGGGGAGAAGGAGGGCTGGGATGAGTTGCGAGATTGGGATTGACATATATAACTACCATGTATAAAATAGATAACCAATGAGAACCTGCTGTATAGCACAGGGAACTCTACTTAATGCTCTGTGGTGACCTAAATGGGAAGGAAATCTAAAAAAGAAGGGATATCTGTAAACGTAGAACTGATTCACTTTCAGGTGCTGTCCACCAGAAACTAACACAACATTGTAAATCAACTATACTTAATAAAAATAAATTTTAAAAAAAGAGCTTGAGCATGAGGGGAAGGCTTCTAATTTAACACACATTTAGGGGACACCACAACACTCTCCAGAGACTGGGGAGGCCAGTAGGCACCATCTTTGTGCTCCCCCTCTGCCTTGCTCCAGGTCATCAGTATCTCCTGGAGAGAAGCCTGTGCACATGTTTGGTACCCTAATTTTTGCTGCTGCTTCTTGAGGGATACCCCTAGATTGCCTGGCTCTGGTGGCCAACAGGGCTTACATTCTCAGGTCTCAGTGGACTCTAACAAGCAGAGAAACAGTACTTAACTGGCCATCCCCTCACCCCCAGGGCACAGCAGAGACAGCAGACAGAAACATCCATCCCCAGTCTCCTCCTGACAGAAGTATATTAGCATACTTTAAAAGTTGCCACCTAAGTGTCCAGCTTCCAATCAGCCTGCATCTAGGTGGCGACTGAGATCCTCCCCTTCAGTACACTGACAGATCTTGGCATACCCTCAACCACTGGAGCCACTAAGAACAAAGAAGGCTGCTCAGACCATCACAAAGGTTTGAGAGACAACTAAGAGCTAGGGCAAGGTTGAAGAAGTTTTTTGTTTTTTTTTTAACTGAAGTATAGTTGATTTACAGTGCTGTGCCAATCTCTGCTGTACAGCAAAGTAACTCAGTTATACACATATATGTATAATTTTTTAAATGTGATGTTTGTTTTTATATCCTTTTAGAAAACTAAGAATAACTTGGAGGGCTCACATATCAACAGATTCAACATCTTTTTTTTTTTTTTTTTTCCCCCAGCATGCTGCATGGCTTACAGGATCTTAGTTCCCCAACCAGGGATTGAACTCATGTCCCCTGCAGTGGTAGCATGGAGTCCTAATCACCGGACTGCCAAGGAATTCCCTATACAGTCTTTTTCAAAAAAAACATTCTTTTCCATTATGGTTTATCCCAGGAGATTGGATACAGTTCCCTGTGCTATACGGTAGGATCTTGTTGTTTATCCATGAATGATAAGTTTTATCTCCTAAATGAGAGCACTCCATCAGGACTGGGAGAGGCGGCTGTTTTATCTAATGCAGAGAAACCAACACAGAGAGTGAAGGAAAATGAACAGAGGAATATGTTTCAAATGAAGGAAACAGATAAAACTTCAGAAAAAGACCTTACTGAAATGGAGATAAGGGATTTACCTGATAAAGAGTTAAAAATATAAAGATGCTCCCCGAGGTCAAGAGAACAATCCATGAACAAAGTGAGAATTTCATCAAGAGACAAAGAATATTAAAAAGTACAATGTGAAAGCACAGAGCTGAGGAATATGATAACAACTGAAATATTTTAAAGAGGAGTTTAATAAGACTATGTGAAGTGGAAGAAAGGATCAGTGAACTCAGAGCAGCTGAATTCATCCAATCAGAGCAGCAAAAAGAAGAATGAAAAAGAGTGAAGATATCTTAAGGGACTTATGAGACAATATCAAGTGGACCAATGTTTGCTTTATAGGGGTCTCAGAAAAAGAAGAGAGAAAGGGGCAGAAAGCTTAGTTGAAGAAATAACAGCTGAAGAACTTCCTTAATCTAGGGAAGAAAAGATATACAGATCCAGGAACCCCAGAGAGTTCCCAAAAAGATAAATCCAGTAGATCCACACCAACACAAATTATAATTAAACTGTCAAATTTAAAAACAAGGAAGAATCTTAAAAGCACCAAGAGAAAAACTACTTGTTACATGCAAGGGAGCCCCATAAGACAATCTGCAGATTTTTCACCAGAAACTGCAGATGAGAGAGAAGTGGCATGATATATTCAAACTGATGAAACAAAAGAACTGCCAACTAACAGTACTCTACCTGGCAAAGTTGTCCTTCAGAATTGAAGGAGATAGAGTTTTCCAGACTAGTAAAAGCTGAAGGAGTTCATCATTAGACAGCCTTACATGAAATGTTAAAGGGACTTATTTAGGCTAAAATGAAAATGTGTTAATTAGTAACAGGAAAACATATAAAAGTATAAATCTCACTGGTAAAGGTAAATATATCATTAAATTCAGAACAATCTAATGTAATGATGGTGAATAAAATCACTTACAAATCTAGTATCAAGGTTAAAAGACAAAAATAGTAAAAACTATACAATAAATTTCATAAATATACAAGATAATAATACAGCAAATGAGAACCTAAAAGAAACAGACAATTTTCTAGAAACATACAATCTACCAAGACTGAATCATGGAGAAATAGAAAATCTAAACAGACTGATTACCAATAAGGAGAATGAATCATCAACTAAGAATCTCTCCCCCAAAAAGTCCAGGATCAGATGGCTTCCCTTCTAGCAAACATTTCAAGAAGAATTAATACCAATCCTTTTCAAACTCTTCCAAAAAAATAAAAGAGGAGGGAACATTTCCAAAACTTATTTTATGAGGCCAGCTTTACCATGACTCCAAAATCAGACCAGGACACTACAAGAAAAGGAAATTATAGGCCAATATCCCTGATGCACATAGATGCAAGAGTCTTCAAAATACAAACAAACCGAATTCAACAATACATGAAAGGATCATACAGCATGATAAAATGGAATTTATTTCAGGGTGCAATGATGGTTCAATATCTGTAAATCAATCAGCATGATATACCATATTAACAAAGTGAAGGCTAAAAATCATATCATCTCAATAGATGCAGAAAAGGCATTAGACTAAATTCAACACCCATTCATGATCAAAACGCTCAGCAACCTGGGTATAAAGGTAAAGTACCTGAACATAATAAAAGCCATCTATGACAAGCCAACAGCTAACATCATATTCAATGGTGAAAAACTGGAAGCTTTTCCTCTAAGATGAGGAAAAAGATAAGAAAGCCCACTCATGAATTCCACAGCGCTACCTATGTTCTCTGTTGCCTAACGCTTGTAGGACAAGGAGATGCACACACATGATCACCAACATAAAAATTTTAAATGACTCAACTAGTCAACCAATACGGCAGCTCATTGGTGGTGAGAAAAGCCATTTGAACCAGAAATTTTCAGCTCTTTCGAATACCTTCTGGTTTAGTTCAATTAAATGGAAGAAAATTGCTGTCCTAAATGCAGAATTTCTTAATCCTTGGGAGATCACTGGTGTACCTAAGAGGTCACCAAACCAAGGTTGGAAGTCATAGTGGTTATATCAGGACTTGGCTGCAGTCGGTGGCTTTAGTCCCACAGTTCATACCTGAGGAGGATCATGTGGAATGTATTGAAGTGGCCAATTGCTCCTAATAGGGAGAGATGGGCTTTTTGCCCCTATATATTTGTTAAAAGCCTATAGACACTAAAGATTATGGTGAAATGTAGTTCTCAGGGGGTCCCACAGCAAGTATAGGTTCTTATAAAGAATCTGAAAGGACCCATACACCATGCCGTTTACACAAGATTGTTTAAAGTTGTCTGAGGTAGTCCTGCAATTCCAGAGAGGCCAAATCAGAGCCCCTGACCAGTCAAGATCAGCCTTCATTTCAAGAGGAAGCCAAGAGACTGTGCAAAAGAATGGTCTCAGTTCCGGGCAGACTCAGTAAGTGTCACTCTGACCTTTCCCTTTACTTTTCTTTCTACTCTCCCTCCCCACCCCACATCCAGGCTCCTGCTCTGGTGGGTTTATTCTATAAAGTGGAAAAAAAAAAAAAAGGTCATACAGAGACCCTGTTCCCAGTGCCGCTATCAGTGGCACCTACCCATCACTGACTCAGTTTGCTTGTTGGCAGTTTGTGTTCTGTGGCTACTGAGCTCTCCAACCAGCTCCTGAGAATCACTGCAGCATGACCCTCTAGGTGAGGAACCTGACACCGCTGCTGTTCCTATGATTGTTTTCCAAAAATAAATAACTGTTGAGTTCCATGTAAAAAATAAATGGCAGGGCTTCCCTGGTGGCGCAGTGGTTGAGAATCTGCCTGCCAATGCAGGGGACACGGGTTCGAGCCCTGGTCTGGGAAGATCCCACATGCCGCAGAGCAACTGGGCCCGTGAGCCACAACTACTGAGCCTGCGTGTCTGGAGCCTGTGCTCTGCAACAAGAGAGGCCGAGATAGTGAGAGGCTCGTGCGCCGCGATGAAGAGTGGCCCCTGCTCGCCACAACTAGAGAAAGCCCTCGCACAGAAACGAAGACCCAACGCAGCCAAAAATAAATAAATTTATTTATTTAAAAAATAAATAAATGGCAGTTACTCTTGTTGTATAGAAAGAAAAAGCCTGAAGGAAATATACTAAACTATTTTTGATGACTTATTTTCTTCTTTGTGCTTTCTTACATGTTTTACATTTTTTTTGTTTTAAACAATAAACATGTCCTTTTCTCGGAGAAAAGAAATAAACGTTGCCACAAAACATTCAACCCTAACAAAAAAGGAAATAGTATTTAAAAGCTTCCTGGTCAAATTTCTATGAAAAGCATGGCTGTGCATTAGGTACTGAGGTGAGTCATTTCCTGCTTTGGTCATGCTATTTTTTTTCTACTAACTCTGGAGCCTTAATCCAAACAAATATAGGGTTTTTTTTTGCCTCACTTCAACTTCTCCTAGCTTCAGTTTTCCCTGAAGGAGTTAGATTAGCTGTTTCTAAGGTCCATGCCAACAATAAATTCTGTTTCAAGAAATGAAGTTCTAACCAGCAGAAAGTTGACAATACCTACAAGAGGATTTTGCCAGAAGAAAAATTGTTTGACTTATTTTTTTTTGCTGACATAATACTTCAATTTAGTATCAATTTAGGGTCTACTTTTAATTTGAACAATTTTTTTAACCCCCAACATTTGGCATTTTGTAATAAACCTGCCAGTTTTTTTATACTGGTCGTTCATTGTGAATATAGAATAAAAGTAATGGTCAAACTGTCAAAAAAAAAAAAAAAAAAAGGAAAGAAAGCCCACTCATGCTGCCTGTATTCAACATAGTCCTAAAAGTTCTAGCCAGGGCAATTAGGTAAAAAAAGAAAAAAGCATCCAAATCAGAAGAAGTAGAACTGTCTCTACTTGCAGATGACATATTATACATAGAGAACCATAAAGACTTCCCTCAGAAATTATTAGGACTAATCAATAAATTCAATAAAGTTGCAGAATACAAAATCAATATACAAAAATTAATCATTTCTATGCACTAATAACAATCCCACTTACAACTGCACCAGAAAGAATAAAATACCTAGGAATAAATTTAACCAAGGAGGTGAAACTATGACATTAATGAAAGAAATTGAAGATACAAATTAATGGAAAGAATATTGTAAAAATGTCCATACTACAAAGCAATGTACACATTCAATGCAACTCCTATCATAATTCCAATGGCACTTTTTTTTTTTTTAACAGAAATAGAACAAACAATCCTAATCCTATATGGAACCACAGAAGACTCAGAATATCAAAAGCAATCTTGAGAAAGAAGAACAAAGCTGGAGGCATCACACTCCCTGATTTCAAACTGTATTATAAAGCTATAGCAATCAAAACAGTATGGAATTGGCATAAAAACTGACACACAGATAAATGGAACAGAAAAAAGAACCCAGAAATAAACCCATGAATATATGGTCAATTAATTTATGACAAAGGAGCCAAGCCAATAGGGAAAGGACAGTTTCTTTAATGGATGGTGTGGGGGAAAATGTACAGCCACATGGAAAAGAATGAAACCAGACCACTATCTCACACCACAAAAATCAACTCAAAATGGATGAAAGACTTGAATGTAAAACCTGAATCCATAAAACTCCTAGAGGAAAACATAGGCTTCTTGACATTGGTTGGTGATGATTTTTTGGATTTGATGCCAAAATCAAAGGCAAAAAAAGCAGAAAATAAACAAGTGGGACTATATCAAAGTAAAAAGCTTCTGCGCAGCTAAGGAAACCATCAACAACATGAAAAGTCTACTGAATGGGAAAAATATTTGCAAGTCATATCTGATAAGGGGTTAACATCCCCCCAAATATAAAGAACTCACACACTCATTAGCAAAAAAACAAACAATCCCATTAAAAAAATGGGCAGAGGATCTGAACATTTTTCCAAAGATGACACACAGATGGCCAACATGTACATGAAAAGATGCTCAACATAATTAGTCATCAAGCAAATGCAAATCAAATCCACAATGAGCTATCATCTCACACCTGTTAGAAAGGCTATTATCAAAAAGACAAGAAATAATAAATGTTTGTGAGGATGTACAGAAAAGAGAACACTTGTGCATTGTCAGTGGGAATGTAAATTGTGCAGCCACTATTGAAAATAGTATGGAGGTTCCTAAAAAAATTAAACGTACGACTACCATATGATCTAGTAATTTCACTTCTGAGTATTTATCCGAAGGAAATGAAATCACTGTCATAAGATATTCGCAACCCCATGTTCTTTGCAGCATTATTTACAATAGCTAAGACATGGAAACAACCTAAGTGTCTACTAACAGTGCATAGATAAAGAAAATGTGGCATATTTATATAATGATTATTCAGTCATAAAAATGAAGGACTCCAGCCGTTTTCAGCAATGTGGATGTACATTAAGGGCATTAAGCTAAGTGAAATAATTCAGACAGAAAAAGACAAATATTGTATGCTATCACTAATATGTGGAATCTTTTTTTTTTTTTTTTTGCGGTATGCGGGCCTCTCACTGTTGTGGCCTCTCCCGTTGCGCGGAGCACAGGCTCCGGACGCGCAGGCTCAGCGGCCATGGCTCACGGGCTCAGCCGCTCCGCGGCATGTGGGATTTTCCCAGACCGGGGCACAAACCCGTGTCCCCTGCATCGGCAGGCGGACTCTCAACCACTGCACCACCAGGGAAGCCCTGGGATTATTTTTAAAGATGGTACAATAAACCATCATTTTAGACAGAAAAGAATAAAATACGGAAGGTGAAACTGAAGACCCAAAGGGGAGAGTAATTCATAAGAATGACCAGAGCCACAGGGACAGGTCAGTAGCACAGGGAGAGGTGGTCTTAGAGGGAAGAGGGCCCTTTCTATCCTGAGATGATCCAAGGTAGAGAGGAAGAAGGGGGGAAGAGCCTGGAGCGACCTCAAAAATGACCTTGTTCTGCTCTGGTGCAGAGCATAGGGCCCAGGGGTCGGGGTGGGCTTGGGCTTTAGAGGGAGGTGGGCACTGCTTTGTCTGCATATCCACACCTGGGACCAGAATCCTTCCCATCTTCCTATTAAAACAGGTCCCAGGCATCCACGGCTCTGTGCTCCCACTTTTCTCCCTTCTAGAAAAGGGAGAAAAGATTCTTGCACAAGGAAAATATATGGACAAAGCCTGTTACTGGTTGTGGGTGTACTGGACTGGGCGGGTGGCTTCTCGGGGGAGTCCGGAAGAACAGTCTTCTCCTGGGAGCCAGTGCAAACTCAGCGGGTCTGAAGCTGAGGCCACTGCCGCCTGCCCAAGCCAGCTCCCCTCGCAGGTCGCTATTCCTGTTAGAGGCATTGATGTCCGGACAGCACTGAAGACCAGAGCTTCCCCCCTCAAGGGTCCTTTCACCTCTTCCTTGGGGTGTCTCCTGTGCCCACCTGGGGAATATCCTCACTCCCACTGTTGGCCTCCCGTCCTAATCACCTCTCAGAAGGATGACAAAAGTACCTACCAGCTGGTCTCCCTGCCTCCAGCCTGTTCCCACTGCCTGTTCCCACTGCCCCCTGGCCAAACCCCGTAGTGCCCTGTTCTCCTCAGCTTAGGGGCCTTTGGCTATGCTGTGCCCTCTTGGCGAACTGCCCTTCCTGCCTTCTCTTGGCCAACGCTGGTCATCCTCCAGACTCAGCTCTGACCCTCTCACTCAGGTTCAGCCCCTCCCTGGCACCGAGCCGACTGCACTGTGCAGTCTGGAGGGGTGTGTGAGGGCAGGAACATAGTTCTATTTAAGCCACAGTCATGTTATCCCAGCATCTAACCTGGTATCTGACCCTGAGTGAATGCTTGGTAAGTGATGGAGGAGCTGAAGTGAAGAGTGATGCTCACAGCTTATACCCCTCAAGTTGGAGGACTAGGGAACTAACACCTGTGTCATGTCTACTCCAGGAATCTCACCTAGTTATCCTAAGTGCTTTGAATATGCTATTTCGATAAGTCTCAGATCAACACAGAGGCAGAGGCTATTATTACTCTTTTGCAGATGAGGAAATGGGCTTAGAGAGGGAAAGCGTTTACTCAGTCATCCTGTTAGCACCCACCACCGTCTAACTCCAAAGCCCCTATAATCAGTCTATGTATCATATTAGCTCTCATTCCCCAGCTAAACTCCCTAGTGATTGCAAAGCTTAGGGAACTAGGCAATTACTCTTTTGCATAGAAGTTTAGGGCTTCTAACAAATAATTTTATGCCATCTATACATCTTTCAATGTCAATTTTTTTCTTTACATCAGGTTGAGAGGTCCCCGCACCAGAACTATGTCTCATTCATCTTTTTTTTGTTTTGCAGTACGCGGGCCTCTCACTGTTGTGGCCCCTCCCGTTGCGGAGCACAGGCTCCGGACGCGCAGGCTCAGCGGCCATGGCTCACGGGCCCAGCTGCTCCACGGCATGTGGGATCCTCCCGGACTGGGGCGCGAACCCGTGTCCCCTGCATCGGCAGGCGGACTCTCAACCACTGCGCCACCAGGGAAGCCCTCATTCATCTTTGTACAACCTACAGTTCTCAGCAAGTTGTAGGTATTTTATAAATATGTACCGACTTGATAATCAAATTGTTGATTTATTAAATGAAGTTATGATGGTGAGTTTTCTGGAGCCGGGGCAGGAAGTTTTTTTGAGCACATGGCCCATTCTGGCACCCAAATGATACTACATCGGTCATTTTCTAAGTACAGGGCCAGCCCTTGGGGCTGTAGATAGAACAAATTTAAATTCATGATGAATTCATTAAAAAAAGTCCAGGGTAAGAAATCTTTCAGGAGCACTAATGACACCATTTAAAACTGAATTAATTCTGTATGGTTTAAATGTTGTTATAGTGACGTGCAAACGAACACAGTTGTGATGAGGCATTGCTTTGGAAAAAAGAATCTGTGAAGTGAGTCAATCATCATAGCTTAGCTGTTCATTAATACTACTTGACATTTTCTATCTTACATCCTTCTTCAGTTCATTTATGCCTCTCGTATTTACAGAGCACCTGTTTAAACAATGCAGGGGGCTGGGTGCTTGGGAACTGGCACAGAAATGTAAGTCTGCCCGGTAGGTCTTCGCTGCTCCAAGAAGAGCAGAGATCCAGCATGTGGAGAGTTCAGCTAAACTGCTCCGTGATATCGCTGCCTTGCCATCCACCTTGTGTGGCCAAGTGGCCCACGGGGGCCTTAACTTGACATTAGCCTCTCATGCAAGTGCATGCCCTGGATTACAGCCCGTAGATTCACAAGTAAATTTAAGTTCCCTGTGACTTCTCTGATGACCCTTGTGATTAAAATAGTGTCTCTGCCTCCCAGGGCCTTCCCCTTGTGTGCCCCTTAGATAAGACCCCCAAGAAGCTTACCAAAACCCTGCTCTTTTGGTTTAAACTCCCCAATCTGGCCTTAGCCACAGAACCCCAAAGCACTCCACCCACCCACTCTTAAAAAGGCCTGTGGCCCAGGTCCTGCCACTCTGCCCACACCCCACCTTGACTTCCCTGCCTGGCCCCGCAAGGCATGCCGGGTACCTCCTCCAGGACCTGTGGGTAGTAAACCCATTTCAACTTCCCCTGTGGTCTTTTGTTGAACCTCACCATCGACACCCTGTGGCTCTACTTAACAAACGTTGATCTGACAGACACAACGCAGCGGCAGCAGCAGCTGGGAGCTTGTTAGAAAGGCAGGATCTTAGACCCCATCCCAGACCTACTGAATCAGAATCTCCAGTTTAACAAGACCCCCAGGTGATCGGAATGGACATTAGTTTGAGAGGCACCATAAAACTCGCCAACATCCCACTGGCCATATAGGACAGTCAAAGGAGATGATTTCTCAATGACTTAAAACCTTTTGAAGCAGGTCTACTCTATACATGCATCAAGTCATTTTGTTGTGCACTTTAAACTTACACAATATTATATGTCAATTATATCTCAGTACAGCTGCAGGGGGAGGGGAAAGGCCTACCCTGACCACCCTATTTAGTCCTACCACCTGAATCCCTGACGCCACCTCCCTCATAGTCTCCTTGCCCGGCTCTATTGTTTTTTGCAGGGTATTTATCACCTAACATGTAATGCAAGTTTATTTTGTATACAGTTCACTGTCTCCTACTGGAATTCAAGTCCACAAGGGCAGGGGCGCTTCTGATCCTCCTCTAGCCCCCAGCTCAGCCTGAGGCTAAGCTGAAAACAAATGTTTAATCATCAGATGAAGAATAGACGGCTGCTTCCAGGGCCCAGAGACCGTTCCTAGTGCATGGCTTCTAGGCTGTCTACCGGTTCTGAGTCAGTAAAGGGCAGCCTGGAGTCCTCGTGCCTCGTGGGTAGCATGGCCGTGGCATTGAAACTGGGATGCTTCTGAGATGGGGAGAGGAGCCACTATTAATAACTCTGCAGATACAACAGGTACAGAACTGTGACCTCACTTATGGGGCCCGCTCTGTTGCAGCTACAATCCAGTTCTAGGGAAGGGATCATGTCATGTATTTTTGTCTTAGTCTGGAATCATCGAGTTGCAAGAAACAGGATCCAACTCAAACTAGGTCAGGTTGAAAGTGCCTTATTGAAGGTTATAGGAACATCTGGCAGAACCAAGTACAGGAGTTGCAGGCAGGCCTGAGTGCAACGGGAATGGGGGAAGCACTCCCTTGCTACTCCGCGAGCCCACGGTCCTCTCATCGCTGTGCCTGTCTCCCTTCTTTGCAGCTGCTTCCTCTCCACGCCTGTACCCCTGACTCCTAACCAATTCTTTTTTATACTTTGTGTGGTTGTCCTATGGGCATACCCCTGGCAGCTTGGGTGGGGCAACTTTTTTGGTGTATTTTTATTTGTAATATTTTTTGTGATTTGTTTTATTGTGGTAAGCACACACCATGAAATCTACCCTCTCAACCAATATCTAAGTGTACGTTACTGTGTGGTTTACTATAAGCACATCAAGAACTTATGTCTTGTGTAGCTGCAACTTATTAAACAGAAACTCCCTGTTTTCCCTTCCCAGTGATTTAGGTGCTTAAATCTACTTTAGATCTTCTCTACTTGCTGATTCTCCACCAGGTGCTGAGTTATTCGCTCACAACCTCACAGTCATTCACAGGACGGATACTTCTTGATGTATGGCTGGGTAATAATACGGTTCAAGTGTGGAGTTACCTACAGAGACCTGGTTTTGGCTTCTGACCATCCTGGGTTCAAATCAGAGTTTCTCTGCCTGTGAGTTGTTTGGCTTTGGGCAGGTCGACTAGCCTGAGTTTCAGCTTCTTCATCTATTACAAAATGGGGAATAAATATTTACCTGGCCGGGCTATTGTGAGGATTGAATGTTACAACATTTGTAGAGTACCCAAAAGTTTCTGGCAAACAGTAGGTGCTCAATGAAAGGTCATTTCTCCCCATTTCCCTTTCTCTACCTGGAAGCCTGCTCTAGCTTAGGTGTGAAAAGAGAAAAAAGCATTCCCTGGGATATTTCTGGCTTACGGCAGTTTGGGAAAGCTAAGTAATCTATGGGAGTAAGGGAGAGAGGAGAGGATGCTATGATATTTTTGGCATGTGTTCGTGGCATGGCCTAAAACTTGGGTCAATTAATATTCCTTTAATATGGAATGTTTTTTCTTCCCTGTCCCTTTAAACTGTCCATGTCTTCCACCAAGCCTTTTCTTGTAGCACTTTTGGGGTGGGACAATTCTTTACTGAGCCCGTTGTCCGGTGCAGAGTTGCTCGTTATTTAGCATCTCCTGCCTCTGCCCAGTAAATGCCAGTAGCACCTCCTTACCTATTCACTGTTACAACCTAAAATACCTCCGTGCATTTCCAAACACCCCCAACTACATGATAATATAGGTGTAGCATCCACTTCCAACAGAGTGTCAGGGTATCAGTTCAAACTCCCAGGAGAGAAACTGATCACTCTGCAGCCACTGAATTGGACCCTGGTCCATCCAGCCACGACTGAAGTGTGAACGGTCGACCGCAACCACAGGATACACGCAAGGCTGCCGAGCCCTGCCCCCTCCGTGGAGAGTGAGGGCAGGGATAATTCCCAGAGAGGGGACTGTGCCTAATCAGCCTGTTAGATTAGCTAAGGATGGGGCCAATGGAAGGAGTTCTCAGGGATAATTACACTTGCTCAGGGGGCTCCAGTTACAGTGTTCAGTATCTCACCATGCTTTTCGAATCAAAGCCTACAGGTCATCTATTTTCCCTTCCCTTCTCCTTTGAACGCAAACCTCACCCCACCTTCTATTTTCTCCCTTTCCACTTTCTCCCATCTTGTACTCGTCTATGCCTCCTCCGACCTTTACGTCCATAAACATGTGATCTCAGCGGTTCTGGCTTCTCCTGAATACCAGGTAACGTTAGTTTACTGAAACCTGAGCGAGCTATTTCATAGTGGTAAGAACGCAAGAAAATGCCCTAATTTACCCCCAATTCACACACTTTTGGTGTAGGTATTTGCCTTGCACAGCTGTTCACTATTTGAAGAGGCCATCACAATGCTCAGAAGATAATCAAAGCTACTTAAGAATAACATGCTGTCTTTAAAAAAAAAACAAAAACCACTGCCCATGCTGAACTCAGAATGGTAATGAGCTCAGACAGGAACCCAGCTGAGATATTTGCATTTTACACGAACCTTTTTACGATACTATAAATTTCACATTTTTACAGTTACAGGTCTTAATCATCATGAAAACCATTCCTGCACGTATCTTTGGTAAACGGAATTCAAATTTCCACATGATCTGTAAATACTAAATTGTTAATAGCTTCTCTAGGGTCTTGTGGCTTGTTCCGACCTCTTTGATGATTGCATCACTGTTTATGCATATAAAAATCACAATTAGACTCACACGCCTAATGTTAAGTCTCCCAAGCATTTTTCAGCCCATTTTTGCTTTTTGATACTCTTTAAGATAGACGACCAGGGGTTTGAAAAGCAATGAGTGTATTGGTTAAGGCTTCTAAATCCTTCTCACAAGTTTTTTCAATAAGCAACACAAAATAGCACAAAATCACGGAGATACAATATACGCTGGGCTTACTAACTGTAAATACCACCGTATCTATTGTTACACTCTAAAGCATTCATTTGTAACATCAATCACAAGGTCTGACCCGTAATTTTTAGTTGTTTCACTCAGTATTTAGCTCTTACATCTGCTTTTCCATTTATAATCTTTCTAAAACATTGCTTTAACCTCATTCATTTGAGGTTTTGAAACTGCTCTTTCTACATTTGCTTACTTCTTAGGGCACAAAGCTTTTTGTAGCAGACTCAAATTTCTTGGATCTAAGAAAGTATTTGATTTAAAAGTTATCTTTGAGCCGTTTAGCAGCGACTTATGGACATTGTAGGCTACGCTATGGGAATTCTGAATGTTTCATTCATTTGTATTTTATCAGTTCCATACGTTTGGGGGTAAACGACATAAAGTAGGGGATGTGGTCACAAGACAGTAAATTTAACAAGCTGTTTTTTGATTTAACCATAAAACAAAAGTTTGTGCTGCCTCAAAAACATCCTTCACATAAAATGAAGGCCTTTATTCCGTTGCTGTTACCTGCCAGAGATGATCCACAAATCCGTGGTAAACGCTGTCCAGACTGGCTCCACGGTCACGCCTGCATCCACGCTGCCATCTTGAAACCAGCCTTGAGAAGCAGGGAATGCATTGGTTGAAGCTTATAAACCCCTTTCTCACACCAGGTGTGTGGGGTTAATGGTGTGATGGGGGCAATAGAAAAAGCACTAAGTTTCCATGGGAACAAATGGAAACTGAAGACTTTGGACACACCTGTAAAGGATCTGATGGGTCCTGCCTGGGTGTCTGACAAAGCCCTCTTGTCCTGGCAGTATTGGGCCATAAGAGGTGCCGGGTCTGTCTTTTGAATTAATGTAAGAACTTCCCTGCTTCAGCCTCAGCAACGCGGCCCCTGGTTTATCCTTCTCAAATGTAAATGTGATTCTATCGTGTCTTCTTTGAAACTCTTCGAAGTCTTCCTATGGCTTGCAGGGAAAACATACAAATGAGTTGGCAAGACCTTTAAAGCTAGCATCCTTGGGCCCCAGCCATCCCTCTGGCCCTGCCTCAAAGCACTTCCTCTGAGTCTAGCCCATTCCGGCCCTGTGGAGCCATTTTCCTTTCACGTGTACATATCTGTCTAAAGGGACTCTCCCACCCCAACCCTCTTTTACCTGCCCTGGTAACCCCCTAGCAAACTCCTATTTATCCTTCAAGACCCAGTTCAAGCATGACTTGAAACTTCTATGAAGTTTTCCCTGACCACCAACCCCCTTCCAACAACTGCATTAGTAGTTCCCTCCTTGCTGACACAGCTGTGTTCATTTATTACATACTGTTGTAACTATCTTTTCTCCAATGGGCCAGTGGTTGTCTCGATTATATAACAAAGTCGCTTGAGAAGATTTTTTTTTCATAATACCTATGAAAAAGGTATTTTAGGCTGCACCTTGGAAGATTCCTGGGGTGGAACTCAGGAATTTTTTTTTTTAAGTGCTCCAGGTGATTCTTTTTTTTTTTAAACACTTTAAAAAAAATTATTTATTTATTTGGCTATGTCGGGTCTTAGTTGTGGCACGAGGGATCTTTTGTTGCGGCGTGCGGGCTTCTCTCTAGTTGTGGCACACGGGCTTAGTTGGCCTGTGGCATGTGGGATCTTAGTTCCTCAACCAGGGATCAAACTGGCGTCTCCTGCACTGGAAGGCGGATTCTTAACCCCTGGACCACCAGGGAAGTCCCAAGTGCTCCAGCTGATTCTGATGTGCACAACGAAACTCACTGTCGAGATTGTTGAGAATTAGCATACTCAACTGTGAGCTCTGGGCAGGCCAGGACTGGGCTTTATTCATTTTTTACCACGCATCTCGCCGCCCCCCCATCTATGGCAGAATGGTACCTACTAGACTCTCAGTTGATACTGGGTGTGGGTGGAGGGAGAAGGGAAGGAGAGGGGAAGAGAGGAAGGAAGGAAAAGAAAAAGAAAAAAGGAAGAAGGAAGGAAGGTAGAAAGAAAGGAAGAGAGAGAGGGAAGAAAGAAGGAAAGGGGGAAGGGAGAAAGGAAAGAAAGAAGAGAGGAAGGATGGGGAGAGAAATAGAGAGGGAAGGGACAGAGGAAGGAGGGAGAGAGGGAGAGAGAGAGAAAGGAAAAAGCAAGGGAGTTCTAGGCTTATTGGAAACATCTTACCTCTGGGGGAAAATACTGCAAATTAATACAGGTTGTTTTTATAAAAAGAAACCTCCTGGTTTGGCCATAAGCACCAGGTCTATCTCTCAAGAAGATACAAGCCAGAAGATATACACTTAGAAAGGTGAACTGTGGGCGCAGTTAACCATGGGAGTTATTAATGGGTTGGCCAAAAAGTTCATTCGGGTTTTTCTGTAAGATGTTATGGAAAAACCCGAACGAACTTTGTGGCCAACCCAACATAAGCCCCTTATAAGCACCACTCTGAACCACCTGTAGAAGACACATCAATCAGCCCCTTGAATTTGGCCCGCTGTACATCACTCCTCTGATAGCCTGGCATCTGGCTTAAAAGAATCTCCCCCTTCTGTGAGTCACAAATTATTCCCAAGACCAGCCAAGTGTTTCCATTCTCAAACCAGTTTTTTGACCATCAGGTGGTCCTCATACCAGAAAGTAGGATCAGCCTCCTGGTTCCACTGGTCAGCCCCGCCCCCGCCCAGAGCCATGGCCAGGCTGCTTCGGTCTGGCGGCAGAGATCTGCACTCAGCAGGCATCTTGTACAAGAGGACTGGAGAGACAAGAGAAGACTCCAGAGCGGGATTGGAAGGGAATCTTCCCCAGCTCCCAAGGGGTTTGCCGGCAGCAGGATTAGCGCCTCATTTCCCCCTGCACTGAATACCAGGATTGGGGCTAAGCATCGTGCAAAATCAGCCCCCCAGGGCTGCCAGACTGGTACAAAGGCAGACCTTTCTCAGCTTCTGGGATAACCCTTTCACACTCCTGGTTTTTGTAATTAGTGCAAAACAGACCTCAGGACTTTAGCAACCAGTCAGAGCTGACGAATCGCTGATGACTGCGGGGTTTTGTCTTTAAATATATGCCCTGGTTAGGGAAGGAAAACTCATTGTGCAGGGCGCAGCATTTCAAGCACAAACGTGATCTGGGGAAGAGTTATGATTGCAGCAACCACTGCATGATTCTCCTTTGGGGCTCTGCCAGAGTTCCCATAAAACCCTCCTTTTTCTGGCGTCTACACCACGAGCTCTTATGTAATCAATTTAAGAGGCTTTTATGAGATGCCAGAGCATGTTACTTAAAGCATTCCCATTTATTTTGCCTTACTTTATGTTTTTATTACATAGAATTTGAATTAAATCCATTTGGCAATGTTTTACAGTGGAGGGAGGCGGGGTCCATCAGGAAGAGAAAGGGAATTTGTCATGAGGGGGAAGTTCTAGCGGTCAGGCTGTTCAGACTCCTTGGAGGAAGCAGAAGTAAAGGTGCCTCAGGTGGGAAGCACACCCTCCCCGCAACTTGGTGAGAATGGACAGTTCCTTAGGCATCACTAGGCTTCCGTCTCTCCTACAATCAGTGGTAATTTTTCCAAAGGCTCTCTCTGCCCACCACTGTTCTGTTCAAAGCCCTCCAGTGACGTCACGTTGCCTTCAAAATAAAGCCCAGATGCCACAGTGTGCTGTTTTTCATCATCTGTGATCGGCCCTCAATCTGCCTCTCCAATGTGACTTAGCTCTTCCCTTCTCTTGCTTCTCGCTCTACGTCTAAACATGAACTCCCACTCACTCCCACTCACCAGCCTTCGAATCCTACCCGATGGTCAAGGCCCAGACACGACGTCATCCCAGACTCAACATTTCACAGAATACTTCTGGAAGGAAGTAGTTGCTTCCTGTTCTGAATACCTGCGGCATTTTCTTTTTACATCTGACAATGATCACTTTTTATCTTGTGCATGCATCCCTTTCAAAAACTTCTAAGTCCAGGGCAACAGTTGCCCACACGTTTTATCTCTGAATTGTGCTCAGCACCTAGTGGCCTAACCTGAACGTCCGAGGGACCCAATACATACTCTCTGAATGCCTATGTCTATGCTGGGGGCCCCAGTAAGCAATTTCAGAATTAAGAAGCATTTGCTACTTAAGTGTAAATGGGCCCAAGGGCTTGATTCAGAGGCTGTTCCCAGAGCCACAGCTGTTCACACTCCCACCCAAGAGCAGTCCTGGCGATCACACAGATCAGCCTCACGGCGCCATTGGTTCAGCTCCGCCCCAGCCCAGAGCCAAGGCCAGGCTGATTTGCTCTGACGTCAGAGATCTGCACTCGGACGGCATCCTGCCGACAAGGACTTGAGTTACTGAGGACGAGGATTGTTTCACCCGGTTGCAGTAAAGAGGAGTCCTCTTAGGTATTACATAAAATCAAGCTCAGCTTGAGGATCCAGACGGAGCTGTCATCAGGCCAAGCCCTCGTGGACACACCTAGGGTCTGGATCGGGGGCCCTTCATTCTGGTGCCCCACCTTGGTCAGACACCACCTCACCTCGGTTTCTACCTGCTGAGTCACCCGCAGGCCCTCCACCTAGACAACGTCTCCCCATGCCCGACTCCACTGCATGGCCTTTGAGCTGGAGCTCTTGCAACCAGCCGTCTCTCTTTTTTTTTTTCTTTTTTGCGGTACGCGGGTCTCTCACTGTTGTGGCCTCTCCCGTTGCGGAGCACAGGCTCCGGACGCGCAGGCTCAACGGCCATGGCTCACGGGCCCAGCCGCTCCGCGGCATGTGGGATCTTCCCGGACTGGGGCACGAACCCGTGTCCCCTGCCTCAGCAGGCAGACTCTCAACCACTGCGCCACCAGGGAAGCCCCCGTCTCTCTTGTTTTTAGTTTAGAGTTCTGAGTAAAGGCATTTGATTGGTCTAGTACATCTCTGTAAGCCAGATGACCGCGGCCCTTAGGTCAGGTGCCTTCCGTGGAGTCCGGGGACTCACGTGCATCCCTGGGTGTGTGCAGTGGAAGCTACTGGTCAGGCAGGCACTGCCACGTACCTGTGGAGGATCGTGCCCTGCCTCCACCGTGACCTTGCGCCTCAGTGAGCGTGGGAAGCACGGCCTCTGCTCCCTGTCTGAGCAGCAAAAGAAACACAGTGATCAAATGTGACCCCTAATTTACCCAGATGTCCAGGCTTTGATGAGGTGAAGTGAAAATTGGGGGCAGTGGTGTGGGGAGAATGAAATCACCACAAGTGACCCCAGACTTGTTAGGAAATAAAAACTAAAAACATACACAAGGGAGAAAGAGAAGACAACACCATAATTAGCAGCTGAAGCCCGAGGACAGTCTTCTGTACTAAGTGATAAACTCCATGCCTTATTTAGAACCTTAAATAGAGCTCATTTGGTCCTCCTGTATTTTAGACTCATATTCTATTCCAGGTCCTCATTTTTAAGACATTTGAGGTTGTCTGTTGGATATTTAAAAAGCAAAAAAAATCATAAGCCATTGCCTGATTAATGCCTAAGACACAGACGTTTCTGATGTTCATCGCGAGTTGCGCCTCTAGAAGTGGCTGACGCTTGTTCAATCTTTACCTAACAAGCTCTCCGTTCTGAAGCCTCTGGTACTTTATAATCACAGATGGAGAGCCATGACTAGCTGTGCAACCTGGTGACCACAAAAAGCACTAGTTATTTCTTTTAGCACACTCAGGCCCTGATGTATCTCTGAAAAGAGTCTAAGATCTGATTACAGGGCACTAATGGTCACGGAGGCCCTATTGCCCTTCCCCTCCCGCCTCCCAGGCTTCCTTCTCTTTCTTCCTTCAGGAATCCTTTGGCTCAGAGGATGAATCCAATACCGATCTTAAGCGCCAACACCTATTGAATGCCTAATCTACACCAGGCACCCTTGTAAGCCCGTCCCATAATTACGTCACTGAATCCTCACAACAGCCCCACGGGGTGGGTGCCATCCATACCTCTAATTTTCAGAGATATTTTCAATGGTCTCCTTCCAATCTGGGCCGGGGACGAAGTGGGGGTGAGGAGGAAGGAGGGTACATGAGAAAGGCGGGGCGCATGCGGCACAAAGCCGACCTGATAAAACTTACTAGGTTGTGAAGTAGAGCGAGTGACTCAACGTCTCCATGCCTCAGTTTCCTCACGTGCAAAAGGAGAATAACAGCACAGACCTACCTCACAGAGAAGTTGGGAGGATTAACTCATGCCTGGAACAGACAGAGAGCTCTGTTATTGGCAGTGGTTATAAGTATCCTATCCACTCATCATGCTCTACCCCAGTGCCAACTGCAGCCCCTCCCAGTAGGGCCTTGCTTCCCAGAGTTCTAGGAAGCAATCTGAATGGTTGATTTCCAAAGAGATGCACTAGGGGGAAGCTTCCCGAGGATGGAATTCCTGGACCTACAACGAGGTGATGAAAATAGGTCGTGGCACATAATATTAGTTTATTTAATTTGCACAACAACTTCTGAGATAACAGATGATTTCATCCTGATTTTACAAGTGAGGCACAGTAAAATGAATCACTTTGCCCAACATCAAAGTTGGGTGAGCGGAAGAGCCATCCTTCCAGCCTGGGCAATGCACCAGTGGCCACCCCATCTCACCACGCTGAGTTGCAATGAAAGGAAGAGGGAGTGATGGGAACACATCCTAATGGGACCTGCGTTTAATCAGTGGGCCCCCTGAGGGTTTCTTTTTAATTCAGGCAGACCTGCCACCTCTAGCTCCCAACCCTGGCATATCTGCGGCAGCGGGAAGCCCAGCTCTCCCTGCCCACGGGCACCCTCCTGTGTGGCTGCAGCTCCACTTCTCATCCCCCATCATCACCCCAATGCCACACGCAGAAAAAGACAGGGGAAAGACATATCTTCTGTATGGCCTGGAAGACTTAAATTTAGGAGTTAATTCTGCTTGAGTACTAAGACAACAGAAATATGGAATGCTTATGGGGTACTTTCTTTCTTGTCAATTGATTGTTAATTTCACGTGACTTTTTGCTTACTTTCTTGGGGAAAATCCTACACTCTCCCCCTCCACCCTGTAGATGGATGTCTTGAGATCTCTCTCATGTCCCTCATTATTTTCACGTTTATGCTTTCTTTAAAAACTATTTTTTCACTTTGTCACTCCCTGGGGCTGCCATTAAGTCCTACAGCCTCATTTATCTCTTCAGCAGCGTTAAAATGTAAACCTGAGTTCCACCCCTCACCTGACCTCTGCCGTGGGGTTTCTCAGCTCCTTCCAACGAGGGCTAGAAACTCTCCCCAGCTCTGCTGACAGGAAGACAAAAGCGGGGAGCCTGAGCCCCTGAAGTCCAGCCACAGTCCGTGGGCAGAGCGCAGCTTGGCTGCGGTGAGTTTTTAGATAGCTGTGCACTCTTTAAAACAATAAACCTGGACAGTTATTTCCATCCCTAAAAAAGAATTAAACTTTAACAAATTCCCAGTGTTTTTTATCTCCCAATAGAAAGATCCTTAGGGATTTTGCCCTGGGCATTTCAGACTGAGGCTAGTTCTGTTTCAGACATAATCTCCTCAAAACTAGGAGACCCTCAGCCAATCAAATTTGAGGGCTTCACCTGACCACCCCCTCCCCTAAGCACATTTACTAAGGGGTCCATGACAGTGGGTGTGCTTTGCATTTTTTCTATAGTAAGGAAGGAAAAGCAGCAGCTTCCCATCCCAGAATCTTTGACGACTTCAATATGCAACAAATAGTGAGCACCTACGAGGTACCAGGCAGTGACTGTGCTAGGGTAGAAAAGAGACCCTACGACGGTTCTAGGAAGGAAAGAAATCATACACCAGTTTCCATCCTCTGAACTCAGATCCAGTGAAGAGATACATTCAAGAACCTAACAGGAGGAGATTAAAATATCAGCTCCAGGGCTTCCCTGGTGGCGCAGTGGTTGAGAGTCCGCCTGCCGATGCAGGGGACGCGGGTTCGTGCCCCGGGCCGGGAAGATCCCACATGCCGCGGAGCGGCTGGGCCCGTGAGCCATGGCCGCTGAGCCTGCGCGTCCGGAGCCTGTGCTCCGCAACGGGAGAGGCCACAACAGTGAGAGGCCTGCGTATTGCAAAAAAAAAAAAAAAAAAAAATCAGCTTTATTATTAGTAAAAGCTGGATTGGAGGATGTGGCTTAGCTATGCAGCCTCTTACTATTTCCCACTCCTGCCCAACCCACCCCTGGAGAGCCAGCCTCCCACAAGGGGCAGAGCGTGTACGCCCAGGGAGCTGGCCCCAAGCTGAGAGCTGACAGGCAAACCTCCACGGGGGTCAGATCTGAAAGAGAAAGGACTGTACCAGTCGCAGGCCCTTTTCCAAGCTCACAGGTTCCATACACCAGTTACTCCTCTGCAAAGAAGGCACAGTGAGGGCGGGAGGAGGGCCAGGAGTGTTGCTCTGGCTGAAGCCCCCGCACCGGGAACTAGCCACGCCCCTCATAAACACGTTCCCTCCTCTCATGGAGAGGACAGCCCAGCGGGGAAAAGGAGAAGAAGTATACAACGATGGAGGCAAGATCATTGCTTTACACAGTAAGGGGGTCTCTGGGCTAAGGCCAGAAGGATGAGCGGGGCCCCTGCCAGCTGGGCAGGTTGCGGAGGACTCAGATGCACGAAGGCTCAGAGCCTGATATAAAGCGTGTGAGTGCAAGATGAGGGTGGACGTGGGGAAGCGACCAAGGTGGACTTCCCCCTCCTGGCTCTGTAAGGCCCAGCTTCCTCCGCATCCATGACTTTTGCACTCAAGGAATAAGGAAATGAGCACAGGGCCCAGGACGTAGATGCTCCAAGGGCAAAGGAGGGTTTGCTCGTGTGCCTGCGGCGGCCTCGTACGTGCAGGTGCTCTGCAAGTATTTGTTCTTTGAACCCACATCACATCCCTCCAGCAGCTCTCTGCCCAGCCTGCAGCAGGCCACTTTTCCTTTGAGACTGTTTCTTGCAGCTGAAGAGACCCCAATCCGAGTCACCTTCCCACTTCCTCAGCCTCTGCTGTGAACATTCCAGAAGTGATGTTTGCATAAGCCTGATGCTCTCAGGAGCATCTGTAAAACTGTAAATACAGTTTTATTATTAGAAGACGATGAATTTTTAAAATGCCAATTCCAGGCTTTTCATTGTGACAGAGTGTAACTCAAGTCTGCATAGACTTTGTTCTTTCCTCATCAGAAACCTTGCAGGTCTCAGCTCTGGGCTGAGGACACGACTCTGGGCAACGGTCAAGGCCACAGGTGCCCAGGGGAGACGGGGCGGTCCTGTGAGTGATGGAGCTTGCCCAGTCGGAGCACGGCCGCCCAGCTCCTAGGAATGTTCAGGAATATAGGTGCAGCCATAGCTTGTCAACATTTTCAGCCTTATACTCATTTTTCCTTTCATGGTTCCAATTGGAGGACTTGTCCTAATTAAGGTTTATGCCTTATAGCACTGCTTCTTAGCCAAACAGGGTTGGGGCCACACAGGGCAGAGCCTGTGACGTCACACCAGTCTTGGTTCAAATCCTGATTCCGTCGCTTGCTGGCTGTGTGATTTTGGCAAATCATTTAATCTTTCTGGACCTCATCTGCAAAACAGGAATGTTCACAATCCCTATTTCAAAGAATGACTGTGAGAGATACCACAGGTAAAGCACGGAGCACCCTCTTCTGGCAGAGCAAAACCCCAGAGAGAGGTTTCCCTGACCCTCAACGCCTCCTGCCCCCAACAGAGAACCCAGGGGAAATGGGCATCTCCTGGGGAGAGAAAAATAAGACCAGAATCAGCCAGCATCTGGGGCACTTCCTTAATGCTCAGCGGGTTGCTGATCTAACTGGGAAACAATTTGTCACGCACCTAACTGGCCTCCCTTACTGATGGGATCAAATAAGCTTGCAGGGCAAAGTCTGAGGCATGGAGGCCTCTTAAGCCCTTGGCATTGACCCTCGGGCCCTGCAGGGGTATGAAGCGGCTCCTTCTCTTGGATGAAGACTACTTCCCTGCCTCCTCCAGGGCTTGACCGGAGAGCTTGGTGTAACTCACTTTCATGGCATTTATTATTCTACCCCGTTTCTCACTGTCTGCGGGCAGGTCTCTTCCCCATTAGAATGCAAGCCAGTGGGAGGTAGGTTGGACGGCGGGCAGAATCTTCGTCTCCTTCATCCTCCACCAACTTGCCCAGTGACTGCCAAGTAGTGCTAAAAAAACCCCAAAACCCGAACCAAACAGCTCTCCTAATGAAGGGCTGAGCCACGCCCACCACAGTGCCACAGGGCCTAAATTCTCTGCTAATCCCATGCCAGCTTTTATCCATTGATAGTTTTCACGTCCTTTTCCACTTCAAAGCTCTCAGTGATATCAATTATTGCCTCCACCATAAGACTGTTGTCTGTCTTCTCCTTTACCTTATAGATTCTTTGGGGGCCTGTACAACTTTGAACATGAAACTTTGGAAATAATGGACTGTGGAGAATAGGAACTAGGTCTTTAAAAAAATTTTTTTTGAGGCAAAATTCACATAATACAATTAGCTATCTTAAAGTGTACAATTCAGCAACATTTAGTACATTCATATGGTTGTGCAACCACCACCTATATCTAGTTCCAAAAGATTTTCATCACCCAAAAGGAAATCCCTGGGACTTCCCTGGCGGTGCAGTGGTTAAGAATCCGCCTGCCAATGCAGGGGACACGGGTTCGATCCCTGGTCTGGGAAGATCCCACGTGCCGCGGAGCAGCTAAGCCCCGTGAGCCACAACTACTGAGCCTGTGCTCTGGAGCCCACGAGCCACAACTACTGAAGCCCACGTGCCGCAGCTACTGAAGCCCGCGCGCCTAGAGCCCGTACTCTGCAACAAGAGAAGCCACCACAATGAGAAGTCCGGCACCGCAACGAACAGTAGCCCTTGCTTGCTGCAACTGGAGAAAGTCCGCACGCAGCAACGAGGACCCAACGCAGCCAAAAATAAATAATTAATTAGATTTTAAAAAAGAGAGAGAGCTTTGCTTTAAAAAACAAAAACAAAAAAACCTGAAGGAAATCCTTACCCATTGAGCAGTCACTCCCTCTACCTCCACCCCACCAGCCCCCGGCATCAATCAATCTGCATTTTGTCTCTGTAATAGATTTACCTATGCTAGATATTTCATAAATTAAAGGCAATCACATAACATGTGGCCTTTTGTGTCTGCCTTCTTCCATGTTTTCAAGGTTCATCCATGTCGCAGTAGGCATCAGTACTTTATTCCTTTGTATAGACTGAGCAATATTCTATTGTGTATACATTTTGTTTACCCATTCATTCGTTGAAGGATATCTTAGTTGTTCCGACCTTTTGGCTATGATGACTAACACTGCTATGAATACTTGTGGGGAACTGGGTTTTTTAAACCATTGTATTCTGGGTACAATGGCCCTGCAATAAATATCTATTAAATAGTTGGATGGATTTCAAAAATGGTTGTGAAAAAATAGGCCAATGTCATAGAATTTAAGGTGGAAGCTTAAAGGGTCCTGTTACCTCCTCTCCAGCTCCAAGGAAAACAGCTCACACTGTTCAGTGCTTGGCAGATGTAATGGGTGCTGACAGTGATGACAAGACGGGCGGTAACAATGAAGAGGAAACTCAGGATGATCGTTATAGACCTGGTCCTGGCGGTAGCGCCGGGTTTCATGGACTCATAGATGAATTCATTACGGCCACACTGGATAACTTAAAGATCGGTGGCCGGTGTTTTAGATGTTCCTCAGGTCCTGCAGAAATCCAGAGAAAGAAATCAAAAGTTCTGAGATTGGACAAGAACTTGGTATTTGCCCCACGTCTGCCCCAAGGAGCAGTGGAAACACCGTCCCGAGAGTGGAGCCGTGACATGCCGGGACGCCAGAGTGACAAAGGGACAGGCCTGCTGTGGGATGGTGGGCCGGGGCTGGCTCTTTTGAGGGAGGAGAGCAAACTGACCCCGAGCCCAAGAGAAAAGGCTGTGCCAGGCCCAGGGAGAAGAGCGATATGGTTGCACTTCAAAGAGCAATGACATCGTGGAAAGAAAAATGGCTCCTACAGTGGCCTTGTCAGTGGCACCTGAACAAATTGTCAGTAACTATGTTCAAGGTGTCGGTGTGACTATCAAGTACGTCCTGGATCATGGCACATTTGGAAGAATAATGGATGGTACAGTTTTGTTGTTAGGGTGCCACTTCCCAGTTGTGTGGTGAAGAACTTGAAATAGCCAATGATCCCACATTCATTCATTCAGTCGTCCGTGCATTGAGCAAACATTTATGGCATAACGTCCACGTGCACGGCACTGTGCTCCGTACTCCAGGATTACTGTCAGCAGCTCATTCATCAATGAGCAGGGGCAATTTGGTCTTAAAGGCTGAACAGAAATTTACCAGGACGGGCATGGGCTGGGGAGGGGAAGGCACAGGCCTGAAAATCTAACCTTGAGGAAGATGAAAAGATATGTCCCAGAGACAAGGTTTTTTCAAGTCCAGATAATGCAGTTATCACTCTGAAAATCTTTGGCATGATCTATCATCGGGCAATATCTGAAGAAAGTGATTTTGGAGTAAAATATCTTTCTTACTCATCATTTATTAGACAGTGGTTACCTGCCAACGTTCAAAAGGAACTGAAGTGACTTACAATAAAAATTCCTTATTCTCAGTGTGAGAGAAAGCCCCGCTATCTGCGGTTTTAGCAGACGCTGTGGCCCTCGGGGTTCCTGCAGGCAGCCACCTCCACTTGCCCGGCTCCGGCTCTGCCCGAGGGCTTTCCCAGGAAATGGAAATGCTAGGAGGCAATGCCCCAGCAGCCCCAGGCCAAGGACAGAAGAGGGTTGGAGGACAAATACTCCAACCTCCTCGGGTGAGACATTCTCCATGGTCATCGGAGGCCCCCTTTCCCTGGCAGGACTGAATCCCAACCTCATGCCCTCTGTATTGCTGTCCTTCCCTTCCCTTCCTCATTTCTCCGCCTACTCACAGCGCTTCCTGGGATCACCTCCCGAATTTGCATTCAAAACTTTGTCTCAGGGCTTCCCTGGTGGCGCAGTGGTTGAGAGTCCGCCTGCCGATGCAGGGGACACGGGTTCGTGCCCCGGTCCGGGAAGATCCCACATGCCACGGAGCGGCTGGGCCCGTGAGCCATGGCCACTGAGCCTGCGCATCCGGAGCCTGTGCTCCGCAATGGGAGAGGCTACAGCAGTGAGAGCCCTGTGTACCGGAAAAAAAAAGAAAAAAGAAAAAAAACCCACAAACTTTGTCTCAGGGTCTGTTTCAGGAGGAAGCCAGCTGTTGCAGGTTGAACTGTGTTTCCCAAAAGACGTGCGGAAGCTTTAACCTTCCCGCCCCAACCTGTGCACGTGACCTCATTTGGAAATAGGATCTTTGTAATTGAAATCAAGTTAGGATGAGGTCCTCCTGGATTAGAGTGGGCCCTAATCCATTATGACTGGCATCCCTATAAGAAGAGTCATAGACAGATGCAGGGAGAAGGCCACGTGAAGGTGGAGGCAGGGATTGGAGGGATGTGTCTACAAGCCAAGGAACATCAGGGATTGCCAGCAACCTCCAGAAGCCAGGAGAGGGGCATGGAAAGGATTCTCTCTCTCAGGACCTCCAAAAGGAACCAGTCCGGCTGATACCTGGATTTTGGACTTCTGGCCTCAAGAACTGTGAGTGAATAAATTCCTGTTCCTGTAAGCCACCCAGTTTGTGGTCCTTTGTTATAGGTTCCCTAGGAAACAAATACACCAACCTATGACAAAAGTGAATGTTTCATTCTTTTGAATTTTCCAGGAGTCTGGGGTTCTTTGACCATGTGCTTCAGAGACCCTTACTGCCGGGGTCCACACTGTCCCTGCTCTGGGGTCAGACTGTGATGACAGGAGGGCTCAGGCAGAAAGGACGGGAGGAGGAGGCTAGTGGACTCTGCCGGGGTCCTCCTGGGTGGTCACAGCCAATGAAAATAACGGTGTGACCAGGTTTACCAAACAGGAGGGATTGGAAATGCCTGATGCTTCTGTAACATTTACAGGTCTTTTCTATACTCCCCCACAAAACCCTACACTCACATGTAACTGAGCTTGTACAGCTGTTAAATGCTACAGTATGCTGTTTGCCAACATCAGATGGATCATGGCACTAATTAAATCCTGGCAGGGGAGTTCATATAACTGTAAAACTTGTTTATGTCAAACTATACATTCCAAATCTCTTGACTACTTACATTTCTATTCCATTTCCAAGAAAGGAAGGAAGGAAGGAAGAAAAGAAAGAAAGAAGGAAGGAAGGAAAGAAAGAAAGAAAGAAAGAAAGAAAGAAAGAAAGAAAGAAAGAAAGAAAGAAAGAGAGAGAGAAAGAGAGAGAGAAAGAAAGAAGGAAGGAAGGAAGGAAGGAAGGAAGGAAAGAAAATCATTGACCTCTTTTGGAAATTATCTTAATCCTTTATCAAAACCCAATTCCAGTTTTCAAACCTTCAACTGTTTCTATCTTCTTTATCTTTATTGAGCCAGCTGCCTCTTCCTTAACTTGCATTCAGTCCTTTTCTGTAAGAAATAAATCTGCTTTGAAGTGTTTGCCCTTGAGCCCTGAAGACAGAGGAAGGACAGAGGAAAATCAGCACAGCCTGATAAAGACGCCGCAAGCCCTCTCCTGAGGCTGGGGAGACGCTTCCTGCGTGTCTTTGGAACCTTGGAGTTTTCCTCCTGGTCTTTCATCCCCTAGGCCAGAGATATCAGGTTCCCAAAGCAAAACCCAGTGTGGACCTGTGGCTGGAAGTGGCCGTAGCAATTTGGAATCTCTTTTAAGGATTCCCTCCGGCTCTTCAGCAGACAAGCGTTGCCATGGTAACCCTCCAGGGGGCATTTTCAACCAGACAGAGACATTCCAACTTGTGAAGATGGTTGGTTAGGAAAATCTATCTTGACAAATAGTTGGCGTTTTAATTTGAGGCAGAGTCAGAAACTCTGCCTACGGCTCCGAGTGACCCTTTGAGCAGGAGAATGCAAGTGATCAAAGTAATCTGAAATGTCTGTAATCAGACTCCCAGCTGGGGAGAGCAGGGCCCGGAAGCCCTTTTGGAGAGGTCTCTCCATAAGAAAGAGGCCCGGCTACTGAGATATCCTGTGAGTGTTGTTCAGAGCAGAAGTCAATGGTGTTGATTCCTCCTGGAAAGGGAGACGGGTGCTCTTTTCTTTTACACTCTTACTTATTCACTCTCCCCATCTCCCTCCTAGAATCTTCCTGCCTTTCCGGGTTCCATTTCTCTTAGGCCACATACCATATTGGATTTTGAATTCATTTGAACCTGGAGCTCAATCCCAGCTGTGTGACCTTGTTCCTTAACCTCTCTGGGCCACAGTTTCCTCATTTGTTAAATGGAGCTAGTACGGTGGAAGATACTTGTAAACACTGAATGGGATGACATCTGTACCTGGGTTAGCACAAAAGCAGCACAGAGCTACCCAATAAACATTGGTTCCTTCCCCTCTTATAACTTTTCTTTTTCTTTGTATTCTTTGTGCAAAGAAGAGTGACCACGAATTAGAGAGAGAGAAGCCATCCTTCAGTTCAGTGGGTGTTTGGCGAAAGCAAAAGCATGTGATCGTACCTACTGTTCAAATGGAGAGACCCTCACAGGATAAAGGCACGATATCCCAAGAGAGCTGGAACAGGACCAGCAGAAGTATCAATTAATCAACAAAATCTTGCTATGCCACTTCTAGTAAGTCCAGACTGCTGGGGGTAGGGGTAGGAGGAGATGCAAAAGTGTGTCCAATAGCACACTATGAACGTAGTTAATGTCACTGAACTATACTCTTAAAAAATAGTTACGATGGTAAATTTCACGTTATGTGTCCTATCACAATTTTTTTTAAAAAAGTGTCACTAGTGGGCTTCCCTGATGGCGCAGTGGTTGAGAGTCCACCTGCCGATGCAGGGGACAAGGGTTCGTGCCCTGGTCCGGGAAGATCCCACATGCCGCAGAGTGGCTGGGCCCATAAGCCATGGCCACTGGGTCTGCGCGTCCGGAGCCTGTGCTCCGCAACGGGAGAGGCCACAACAGTGAGAGGCCCGCGTACCGCAGAAAAAAAAAAAAAAAAAAAAAGCCACAAGCTCCATTCAGCACCCTCGGAGGAGGGACCACAGCAGCTTGGGAGAGAGGAGGTTTGCAGCTGGGGTGGAGCAAAGAGGGGCTGGAAAGAGGCAATGAAATGCAGTGCTGCTAAAAAAAATAGCAGGAAAAACCCAGTCATGGCCAAGTCCTGGGGGACTCTGAGTGCTGGAGGGAGGCTCACTGCCCATGTTGAGTCATTAATAGGGAGCCACTGAGGAACGTGAGGAAGGGCGTGCCCATACCAGATCTTTAGGAAGGTTCCTCCAGCCTCGATCTGGGGGTCACACCCAAATGGAACGACCCCCTACATACGAACGAGTTCTGTTCTGAGAGCACGTTCGTAAGTCCAATTTGTTTGTAAGTCCAACAAAGTTAGCCTAGGTACTCAACTAACACAATCGGCTATACAGTACTGTACTGTAATAGGTTTATAATACTTTTCACACAAATAATACATAAAAAACAAACACAAAAAATAAACAGTGTTAATCTTACAGTACAGTACCTTGAAAAGTACAGTAGTACCAGCTACATCACTGCTGTTTTTTTAAAAATAAAATTTATTTATGTATTTATTTATTTTTGGCTGCATTGGGTCTTCGTTGCGGTATGTGGGCTTCTCATTGCGGTGGCTTCTCTTGTTGCGGAGCACGGGCTCTAGGCACGTGGGCTTCAGTAGTTGTGGCATGCAGGCTCAGTAGTTGTGGCTCACAGGCTCTAGAGCAGAGTCTCAGTAGTTGTGGCGCATGGGATTCATTGCTCTGTGGCATGTGGGATCCTCCCGGACCAGGGCTCGAACCCGTGTCCCCTGCATTGGCAGGTGGATTCTTAACCACTGAGCCACCAGGGAAGTCCCTTACTGCTGTTTTTAAGCTTGCTTCTGGACATTCTGGGCTTGAAATAAAGATACTGTACTACTGTACTCTCTACAGTGCTGTACAGTAGAGTACACAAAAGCACAACCACTCGTAGAGGATGCACATACGTGACAACGTACGCCAGACACGTGAGCTAACTTACGTGACTGGACATGCGAACACATGTTCGCATCTTTGAAAGTTCACAACTCAGAGGTCCATACGTAGGGGGCTTACTGTATTTGACGGTGATGTCGGCCTCAGGGTTAGTCTCTCCCTATTTTCTGAGCAGGTACACTTTCTCCCTTTCTGTGCACATCTCCTCGTGGGAGGAGGCGGCAGAGTGAGGTGGTTGAGAGCTCTGCTAAGCTCTGCCTCTTTGCAGCTGTGTGTCTGGGGCAAATTACTTTCCCTCTCTGAGCTGAGTTTCCTCTTCTGTAACATAAGCATAATACTGTGCACCTCAGAGGGTTGCTGTGAAAGACACAGGAGAAAAAGGTTATGCATCACATGGCAGAGTGTTACACGTCTCTGAATGACACTCGTTATTATCACTATTAGGACACGTCAAAGTGCCCTGCTTCTTCAGTGCAAGCAGGTCTGACCAGAATCAAGACTGTGAAGAAAGGGCCATTAGCCTTTGGTCTCCTTTTATCTGTACCCACAATTCCCAAGCTGCAAAAACTCATTTGGTGGCAAAACCTGCCCTGGAGTCGAGGGAACCTAGTAACAGACTGTATCTCACTTAGTGCGGGACATGCCATTTTACTGCTGAAGTGCTCGTGTGCTTGATGATGCGAGGCTTGGCTACGGTGCCCACCACCTGCTTAGTCACACAATAGTCTAGCAGTTGCTGTGAAGGTATTTTAAAGACGCAATTAACACCTGCTATGAACTGACTTTCAATAAAGAAGATTGGCCTCAAATGTAGGTGGGCCTCTGTATTCGTTTGCTCCGGCTGCCATATCAAAATACCATAGACTGGGGGGCTTAAACAACATACATTTACTTCTCACAGTTCTGGAGGCTGGAAGTCCAAGATCAAGGTGTTATCAGGTTTGGTTTTTTCTGAGGTCTCTCTCCTTGGCTTGAAAACCTTCTCTCTGTGTCCTCACAAGGCTTTTTCTCTGCATGCCCCTCCCTGGTGTCACTTCCTCTTCTTATAAGGACCAGTCATGTTGGATTAGGACCCCACTCTATGCCTTCATTTAACCTTAATTATCTCTTTAGAGACCCTATCTCCAAATATAATCACATCGGAGGTTAGGATTCTAACATGTGTATTCTGGGAGGACAAAATTCAGTCTGTAACCGTCTCATCCAATGAGCTGAAGGTCTTAAGAGCAAACACTGGGATTTCCTGGAGAAGAAGAAATTTTGCCTCCAGACTGTAACACAGAAATCCTGCCTGAGTTCCCAGCCTTCTGTCCTGCCCTATAGGTTTTGGACTTGCCAGCTCCCAAAATCACGTAAGCCAATTCCTTGTATCAAATCTCTTTATATACAGCATAAGTATATGGTATATAATATATGATCTAGAATGGCTAAAGAACATGTGATACACATATACACAATGGAATACTACTCAGCCATAAAAAAGAATGAAATAATGCCATTTGCAGCAACATGGATGGACCCAGAGGTTATCATACTAGGTGAAGTAAATCAGAGAAAGGTAAATATCATATGATATCACTTGTATGTGGAATCTAAAATATGATACAAATGGGCTTGTTTACAAAACAGAAACAGATTCACAGACATAGAAAACAAATGTATGCTTACCAAAGGGGAAAGGGAGGGAGTGATAAATGAGGAGTCTGGGATTAGCAGATACAAAACACTATATATAAAATAGATAAACAACAAGGCCCTACAATATAGCACAGGGAACTGTATTCAATATCTTGTAATAACCTATCATGGAAAAGAATATGAAAAAGAATATATATACGTGTATAACTGACTTTGCTGTACACCTGAAACTAACACAACATTGTAAATTAACTATACTTTGGTTTAAAAAACTATGATCTATAATAGGATACATATATCACATGTGGTATATGAAGGATGAGCGCTGTGCACGCCTGACTCCTAGCTTCTCCGTCAGGGCTCTCCGTGCCATGCTGTCCAGCAGCTGAAGGTCCAGGACCTGAGGCCTCAGGGCACACTCCTGGAGTGGAGTAGGACTGAAGAGAAGATGGGAGTAATGTAAGTTCTCCAGAGTACCTCGCTGAATGTAAGTCCTTATTCTGTAGGGACTGGCCCTTGGAACGTGAGCCCCATTCGATGACATGGAAACTCTTTCAGTTCCCTAGATAACATGTTTTCTCAGTCTTTAGTGATCAGTCCTTCCTGCCACCTCATCTTGTCCATTTTCCTTATAAATGATCTCACTCGTGACCCTGAGCTACTAATCGAGTCAGTTAAACACTGTGAGTTTTCTGCCTCTGGCGATGCTATAGAAATCGAGGGTTTTGCTGGTAAGTGACTAATCTGTCTGAATATATTAATTACTGCACGACCTGTTAGAGCTTTGAGAACATCCTAAGAACACTCTAAGAATACCTTGATAATAAAACATCTCCCTGCCGCCCCCGCCGTGATTCACCTCTTCGTGGTCGGGAGAATATGTCACACCCAAAGAAAGCCTCCATCTGTGTAAGGCGCTCTGATACGCCCTTAAAACAAGCACTCAGAAACAGAGACCGTGTGAATGTGTTTGCATATTTGTACCTGTGAGGACCGGCCAGGTTATACTGCAGTAAAACAGCTCCCCAAACTCAGCAGCTTAAAAAACAAGTTTCTCTCTTGTTCATGCTACTTATCCCTAGGGGCTCTGTTCTGGGTCATCTTCACATTGGGAGGAGTTCGCCGGAATGAACTAGGCCTCCTTCACAGTGACATCAGGGCAGCTGTGGGTCAAAGTCACGTGCCAATGAAGCAGCGGAGTGCAGCCTGGAGGTGCTAGGGCACCAGAAAAGAGCACCTTTGGGGACAGACAGGCTTGGGTTCAAGTTCCAGCTCCAGCACGTCCCTTGCGTGCGACCTTGGACATGTTCTTTTTTTTTTATGTTTTAAAAAACAGATGTATTGAGGTATAATTTACATGCCTTAAAAGTCACCTAAGGTAACTGTACTGTATAGATTAATGATTGCAGGACATTAACAGTTGTATGATCATCGCCACAATCTAGTTTTAAAACATTTGCACCACCCCCCAAAAAGTCCACTCGTGCCCTTTTGCAGTTAACCCCAGTTCCCACCACCAGCCCTTGGCAACCACCAATTTATCTTGTCTCTATAAATTTGCCTTTTCTAGACATTTCCTATAAACATACTTATAGAGTATATGAGCTGTCGCCTCTGGCTTCTTCCACTTAGCATACAGTTCGGGGGCTTCATCCATACTGTGACATATATTGGTGCCTCTCTTCTTTTTGTTGCTGCATTGCTTCATTTCATGGATGATATATTTTGTTTATCCATGCACCAGCTGATGGACATTCGGGTAATTTCCACTTTGGGGATGTTATGAATAATGCTTCTATGAACATTAGTGCACAGGTCTTTTTGTGAATGTATGTTTTCATTTCTCTTGGAGAGAGTCTTAGGATTGGAATTGCTGGGTCAGAGGGTAATTTATGTTAACTTTACAAGAAACTGCTAAAATGCTTCACAAAGTGGCTATGCCATTTCAATTCCTCTCAATAACGCAAGAGGGTTCCAGCTCTCCACATCTTTGCCAACACGTTAGTCTTTTTAATTATAGCCATGCTAATAGATGAGACTTTATTAGTGATTTTTGTATATTTCATTGTGACTTTATTTTCTATTTTCCTAATGAGACTGAATATCTTCCATCTTCTTATGTAGTTACTAGCCATTCATATATTTCATTTTTCTTTTCTTCTTTTTCTTTCTTTCCTTCTTTCTTTCTTTTCTTTCTTTCGTCTATTCAAATCTTTTTTTTAAACAACTTTATTGGAGTATAATTGCTTTACAATGGTGTGTTAGTTTCTGCTTTATAACAAAGTGAACCAGCTATACATATGCATATATCCCCATATCTTCCCCCTCTTGTCTCCCTCCCACCCTCCCTATGCCACCCCTCTAGGTGGTCACAGAGCACCGAGCTGATTTCCCTGTGCTATCTGGCTGCTTCCCACTAGCTATCTAATTTACATTTGGTTGTGTATATATGTCCATGCCACTCTCTCACTTCGTCCCACCTTCCCCTTCCCCCTCCCCGTGTCCTCAAGTCCATTCTCTACATCTGCGTCTTTATTCCTGTCCTGCCACTAGGTTCTTCAGAACCACTTTTTTTTTTTTTTTTTTAGATTCCATATATATGTGTTAGCATATGGTATTTGTTTTACTCTTTCTGACTTACTTCACTCTATATGACAGACTCTAGGTCCATCCACCTCACTACAAGTAACTCAGTTTCATTTCTTTTTATGGCTGAGTAATATTCCATTGTATATATGTGCCACATCTTCTTTATCCATTCATCTGTCAATGGACACTTAGGTTGCTTCCATGTCCTGACTATTGTAAATAGTGCTGCAATGAACATTGGGGTGCATGTGTCCTTTTGAATTATGGTTTTCTCAGGGTATATGCCCAGTAGTGGGATTGCTGGGTCGTATGGTAGTTCTATTTTTAGTTTTTTAAGGAAACTTCACGCCATTCGCCATAGTGGCTGTATCAATTTACATTCCCACCAACAGTGCAAGAGGGTTCCCTTTTCTCCACACCCTCTCCAGCATTTATTGTTTGTAGATTTGATGATAATGGCCATTCTGACCCGTGTGAGGTGATACCTCATTGTAGTTTTGATTTGCATTTCTCTAATGATTGGCGATGTTGAGCATCCTTTCATGAGTTTGTTGGCAATCTGTATATATTCTTTGGAGAAATGGACATGTTCTTTATTTTCTCTGAACCTCAGTTCTTCTATCCAGTGGGATTAACCACATCTCCTAAGGCTGATGTGAAGATTTAGGAGATGATACTTGGAAAGCGGTAAAGCACTGAGCTCCATGCTCGGCAGGGAACAAGTGCTCATTCAATGTGAGCAACCTTTTATCCTTTCTGTGGCTCTCGTTTCCTCTGAGGCCACCTCCACACACACAGAGACACACCACCAGCACCACCGGGCAATGAGAAAATCCCGAGTTTATAAAAATACCATTCTTACCTTAGGAGCCTTCGGACTGGTGTTTTCCAACTTTTTTGATCACAGCCCCCAGTCAGAAAAACATCTGAATAAAACAATGTGTGGGCTGGTGGGGGGGAAATGGGTACAAGCACTGAACTGCACCTCACCCGGGAGAACGTGCGGGAATCACAAACCCAGCACCCCTCTCCTGTGTATCCAGAGAAACTCCTTTGCAGGTGTGCCAAGGAAATGAAGGAGGAGGTTCGTAGCAGCCCTGTTTGCAAACACCCAATCTGGAGCCATCCCACGTCTACCAGCCCTGGGGCGGAACATGGATCACGATGCACTCATAGGAGGAAAAGCATGCAGCGCTGAACATGAATGAATTCCACCCATGGGAATAGTCCAGCCAGTACTGAGTGGAAGAAGCAGATCCCAGAAGAACTGTTACGAAGAAGTCAGAGACAGGCTGAACTAAACTCTCTCTTTCCTGACGTATACATGGGTAGAAAAATTATGAAGAAAGCAAGGGGGTGATTATCATAAAAGTCAGGATAGAATGGTGGCTGCCTCTGTGGGGGAGGAGGGTCACTCAGATAGTTTCTAGAAGGCACGGCTCTGTCCTAGTTCTTAACCGTAGTGATGGGAATTCAGGGTTTTGCTTTACTAGTCTCTAAAATATATAAATTGTATATATGCTGCTGGGAGTTTAATATATTTCACAAGAAAAATAAAGATAAAAAAAAAAAAAAACAGGGCTTCCCTGGTGGCGCAGTGGTTGAGAGTCCGCCTGCCGATGCAGGGGACACGGGTTCGTGGCCCGGTCCAGGAAGATCCCACGTGCCGCGGAGCGGCTGGGTCCGTGAGCCATGGCCGCTGAGCCTGTGCGTCCGGAGCCTGTGCTCCGCAACGGGAGAGGCCGCAACGGTGAGAGGCCCGCGTACCGCAAAAAAAAAAAAATATTTCCAAAGACATCTACCTTTATTACATGAGGTGTATTCATGTGTTTATTTTATTCAGTTTGGTTTTTTTTTTTTTGGCCGCTCTACCCGGCTTGAGGGATCTTAGTTCCCATAACAGGGATCAAACCCATGCCCCCTGTGGTGGAAGGGCGGAGTCATAACCACTGGACCGCCAGGGAGTTCCCTGAATTCTGTTTTTTAATGCTACTTATAAACTACTCGACTGATTTTAGACACCCCTAGTGGATCATGACCTATAGTTTAAGAACACTGCCTTAATGATAAATACCAACGTCCCACCTTGCTTAGATCAGAAAGGCTATTTGAAATATCTGGCAAAGCCCAACGCGCGGCAAAGCCAGACCTTGTTCTTGGAAGAGGTTTACTGCTTTTGATCAGCCATTTGCAATTCAATGGCAAAGCTTTTCCTCTCGGGAGCCGGTACAATAAGTGATGGCGGGTTATTGTACTGCAGCATCAGTCACCCTCATCCCCTGATTCAAACAGCCGAGGGAAAAAAATAAAAGGCTGGACGCAACAGTTTGGGGGCTGTGTTTCTGGAGTGGAATGACAATGTTTCCGAGAGACAGACTAAAGTGTATCATCAGGAAATGGGCAGTGGAAACTATTTACAGATGCAGCAGGGAGTGAGAATTGCTGCAGGCATCTCTAAAGGAAGAAGGATGCTGAGATGAAAATGGCATTGTAACACAGCCTCCCACGGAAGAGTGTTTTGTTCAGGTGCTGTCCTGTTGTGGTCGGCAAATTACGTGGAGGGAGTGGCTTGGGGGTGAAAGCGCTGCTGGCCCGCCCGATAACAGAGCAGCAGATAACAGAGCAGTGTTTGCTGGACAACCAGCAAACACTCCTTTAGTGTTTAAATTACTCCAAATGTTCCTTTCCAGTGCTTCAGAGTCAGCATTGCTTTCACTGGTTGAGTGGGACCCTGGGCAGAACAAGCCAAATGCCTTTCGTTTGGGACACATTCCCTTCAAGCCTTGAAAAGATAAGTGGATAAAGCAACCAGGTGTTATTGCCAGGAGAGGTCAGAGCTACATGCTGCCCTGTTCCTGCAGCGAACTACAAGAAGACAGAGTGGAGATTCTGGTGAATACCCGGCGGGTAGATAGGGTCAGGACCTGTGACATGAGCTGCCAGGAGGCAAGGACATCATTTGGGCTCCAGATGGTCCTGCAGTGATGCCACGGCACCCAGTCATAGGGGTGTCCACCTAATCACTGGGGTGGGTTGCACTAAGACAACGGCAGGAATGAGAGAAAATGAGGAAGGAGAAATGACAGAACTCTCACATTCCCCTGCGTTCTTGACAATCACTGAATATTTACAGCCAGCATAATAAAACTTGGGTTCCCCTGTCCCTTTCATTCCAGCATTCCTCTTCTGAAGCAGGAAGGAAAAATGGTCTGCATTCTTGGCGCTTTACAAATCCATTATCATCTTACACACAGAGAAGCAGACCAGCCCTGGGTACCATCAGCCCATATATTCTCGGCCTTCCTTCTGCATCAGGGTTTACAGCAGGAGAGAAAATTAGGAACCTCTCTCCGTTCAAAGAATCCACAAGGGAGGCTGGCTATGATGACATGAAATGTGTCCCTTTTGTCTCCAGAAAACTGTTAATACTTCTTTGTGTTGTGGATAAGAGCCTGCGATATTGCAGCTCTGTGTGTGTGTGTGTGTGTGTTTGCATGCACGTGTGTTTGTTCACACAACACACGGAAGAGAGAGAACAAGCTTCTGAGAAAGACCAGAAAGGCATGGAAACACAGTCTATGAAGCAAATGTTGACATGATCAAGACCAGGTATCACCTTCAGGAAGCAGGTTTTATTTCATGGGGTCCTCTTCCCAGTAACTGTGGCTGTTAGCCCAGCCTGTCGATCAGTAGCGCCTGCTTCTAACCTACTTTGTATAGAAGATGCCTATATACATTTTAGGTAGCCCCTAAAAGGAAAATCAAGGTTTGAGAGGCTGACTATTCCATAAAAGCTTTGTGGAACAAAGACTATGTTTCACAGTAAGTACACACTTTGTGGTAACAACAGAAATGAAGCTGCGGTGGGTTTTTCCTATCCTACTTGTAAATGCGCCCAGAGGGTAATAAGCCATGAACACGTCCAATAACTCTAATAATTGAATAATAAAAAGCATTGAGTCAAGACAGACGGTAGGAGGGGGCGATGGCAGCAGACAGGAGGAGCACCTCCCCGAGTGGCACAAAGGCAGGTCGAGACAGATCACAGAGGAAGTGTTAGCACAGCCTTCTGGAGATTTCCTGACCTTGGCGTTTGTCCAAGACACGTGGTGCAAACAACCTCCGAAATGCACACCTAGCACACGCCTCCGACCTCCCTGCGGCTCTGAATGAGCCTGCTGAGACCGTGGTTGCTCTGGTGTGGGCTTGAGATAGCCACTGGCAGCTGCAGGGCGATTGCCTGGAGTACTTAGACCATCACAAAATTGGACGGATTCTTACTTCAGCATCAATCAGTTTCTTCCCTGAGGGGGAAAAAAAATGTGTGCAGTGGGGGGCAGGGAATTAGGTTATTGAGTTGGAAGAATTAACATAATGGAAGGAAATGAGGAGCTACAGAAAGTGCATGAATTCACTGCCATCTATAACTCACTCCTGGAAACACTGTTTTTTTTTTTTTCTCTATGATCCCTGGAGGATTTGACCCAGTGATTTGGGGGCACTTGTGAGGCGCCATTTAAATCTCAGGTAAGGGAAGAGTGAAGCTCCTTCACTGAAGAAAGACCTACAGGTACCAGAGGAGTAAGGAAGGAAGGGCTGGTGCAGGTAATGAAATTTGTAGCTCACGCTTCTTGGGGGAGCTCAAGTTGGGGCCACTGCCGAATTACAGGGGCAGCCTCCCTCTCCCAGGAGCTCTCATCGGGGAAGCCATGGCCACCTTTAACAGAAACACCCGGAGGTTGCCACTGGCCATGCTCCTTTGGACCCTGGGAGATGGGGAGGGGCATGGGGCCAGCAAGTCGCTGTACATTCTATTAACGTTATTAGCATGTCCTTTCAAAGTGACAAAGTGCTAGGATATCATTAGAAATGGAAGATATGGTCTCTTTCAGCCCACGGTGTAAAACTACACCATGAAAAACAGTTCTATGAGCATGCATATATTGATCCAACAGTCCTCTGTATTCATTGCATGCATTTAGCATAGTACTCTGAGCACAGGTCCTTTGTTGGAGGTTGTGTGATGATTGGAGGACGGGGGGGGGGGGGGGAGGGAGAGGAAGAGGAGGTGCTGTTGCTAAGGATGCCTTGGAATCGATTGGTGCAATCTTTTCTGTAACGAGGATGGATTAAGTGATCTAGACTACTCCTTGTAATCTACGAGAAACCACTTTGCTTTCCTATTCAGTCCAAAAATTCTATAAATGTGAGTATTGTACCTTTCAGGATTGTGCACATAACAGTTGAATAATAAATACCTATGGACTGATTTTACGAATCCATTTCATAGACTGTTAAGTGGAAGGACCTGTTCCACCATCAGACAGCTTGTCAACAGTGGCATGCAAACAGAAATGGACCGGGCTGGGTCCCAGATACAGAACAGGCCCTTGAATAATGCCCTTTGGATTGCATCGCTAAATTCACCTTTTCTGCTGAGAGGGGAAGCGTAAGGAAGCACCACAGTGGTGACGTTAGGGATAGCAGAGCCATCTCCTCTCTTGAAAAGCAAGAATCACACACAACCACTGAACCATTCGGAGACTGAAAAATCAGCTTTTGTTTTTCCTAAAGAGCTTCAACTTCTTGTTCTCTCTGTCAGTGGAAGTGAGGAAATTTTGAGCGCTACTGTCTATTATTCATTCATTCATTCAATGAGTTTTTATTTATTTATTTTTTTACTGAATATCTGCTAGGTACTGTACGTCATCAACGCCAAGCCAATGCAGAAATTGTCAGTGCCCTCAGGGAGCTTGCAATCTAGCAAGAGTCTAAGAAGTCTTCATATTTCACTACAACGCAAGGCAGAATAAGTTAAATGCCCTGAGAGAAATGCAAATAAAGGCTAGTAGGAGTTCTAAGGCGGTAGAGACACCGCGAGAGAGGAATCTATCATCTCCATGATTAATGAGAATGCGGAGAGGCAAGCGGCCCATCAAAACGCTGACTGCCTGGCCCTCTGAAGCCCATCTGAGATTGCAGATACAGGGGTGTGTGTCGGCCTTCCCGCCTGCAATCCCTTTCTCCCTCCATCTTGCCTCATCATTTGCTGCCTCTTTAAGATATAGAGTGATTTGGGCCTTCTGCTTGGTGTTTCAGGATCTAGAAGCCTGAAACTACTTCCAGCGGTCCTAACATACCTGCAGTCAGGAGACTAAACCCCTGATTACAGGTCAACTGTGCAAAAGGAGAACAGGGTAACGTGATTATACACTGGCATTTCTGCAGTGTCCAATCTGAAAAGTGCTAGCTGTTTTCTAGGTTATCTACACTCTGAGCACTCAGGGTGAAATGTCCCAGTATTATCAAGAAATAGCAGCGTTTCAAGCCCTGCTATTACATACGCTAAAAATATCAGGTCTCATGGTTGGCCAAGAGGAAGAAAAATTATCAACTCTGCTTACAGAAACACACACACACACACACACACACACACACACACACACACACCCCTACCTATCAAGGTTTCTCAGTGCCACCTTTGTTTATATTCCTGACTCTGGTTTTTGCCATTAACCCCAGAAACTTCTTGATGAATTTTTGTTAACAAACCTCAAAGATTTCAGTCTTTATGACAATAGGGGTGTTAGGGCCTCTTATGGGATTAAATGGCTGCTTTCCCTTGCAATGGTTCATGATCTAGACTTGTTAGAAAGAGCTCTCTGGTTTGGTGTCTGCTAGGATTTTCTTTTTTACAAGACAGAGAAAATCAATCTGAGAGGTTACTGTCAACATTGATGTTAAAACGCCATGGAGGGTGAAAAATAAATGATGCTGAGTACAATTGTCCTCCTCAGATGTCCTGATAGGCCTCAAGAATACACAGCACTCACCCTTCTAATCAAGGATGAGCAGATCGTAGGGCAGTAAATAATGTCCAGGAAAGGCATTTTCCCCCTTGATTTTCTCAGCTATATTGATACAAATAATCACACACTCAATGTAGAAAAATAGAAGATACAGATATTAAAAAGAGTGAACCACCCAACATTCTATTACCCAGAGAAGATGACTGTAAATATTTTGGTGTATATCCACTGCTATAGATTGAATGTTTATGTCTCAAACATAAATTCCTCTGGTGAAATCCTAACCTCCAATGTCACGGTATTTGGAGGCAGGGCCTTTGGCAGGTGATTAGGTCACGAGGGCAAAGCCCTCATGAATGAGATTAGTGCCCTTACAAAAGAAACCTCAGAGAGCTCCCTCTTCCCTTCCGCCATGTAAGGAGACAGTATGTAAAAGACCGCCATCTATGAATCAGGAAGTGGGTCCTTAGCAGACACCAAATGTGCCCATGCCTTGATCGTGGGCTTCCCAGACTCCAGAACTATGAGAAAAAAAATTCTGTTGTTTAAAGCCACCTTGTCTGTGGTATTCTATTATAGCAGCCCAAACGAACTAAGACATCATCAAAACTTTTTCACATATCTGTGTGCGGTTATTTTTAATGGAATTAAATCTAATATTTTGTGACCTACTTTTTCCCCTTAATGTATCATGAATACCTTTAGACACACACACACATGCATACACATCATCAGCTTATTATTTTTAATGGTTAAATAATATTCTGCTCTCAAGATGGACTGTAATTCATCTATTCAATCCTGGATATCACTGGACACTTAGGCTGCTTGCAGTTTTTCACTTTTAAAAGAAGACCCTAATGAATATCCCTGTACATATATTTGCATACTTGTCTGTTACTTACTTAAGGATAAAGTCCTTAGAATGGAATTACTAGGTATCTTTCCCTTTTTTAAGCATTTGCTAAATATTTCCAAACTGTACGCCAGGATTTGTACCGATTTACACTTTTAGCAACAGTGTCTGAGTCTTTTTCCCTAGATTCACGAGAGGCACCTTTTAAAATCCTGTGTATTGGGCTTCCCTGGTGGCGCAGTGGTTGAGAGTCCGCCTGCCAATGCAGGGGACACGGGTTCGTGCCCCGGTCCGGGAAGACCCCACATGCCGCGGAGCGGCTGGGCCCGTGAGCCGTGGCCGCTGAGCCTGCGCGTCCGGAGCCTGTGCTCCGCAACGGGAGAGGCCACAACAGTGAGAAGCGTACCGGAAAAAAAAAAAATCCTGTGTATCATCTTTGCCCTTGAACTCCCAACCAGGACACACTCCTTTCCTGACTGCAGCTTACAGAAAGAGCTCTGTATCACTCGTGTGCAACAGACAAAGAAAGATGGGCAGGCAGCCATAAACTGGAGGAACAGCTGAGATGGGCTGTCAGGACATAGCGAAATTTTGCTCAAGAGAAAGAGAGAAAAGAGTGAGGTGTCAGCCTCAGAGATATGTGGCTTGGTTCCCTCTTCCCTTCCTTTTAGTGTTAAAAGCAGCAATACTTTCTGTTTACAGAGCAAGGTTTCGGCTTTCAACCCTTTTCCAGATTCAAGTATAATTGATATCTGTGCACTTTTTTTTTTTTTTTTTTTTTTTTTGTGGTACGCGGGCCCCTCACTGTTGTGGCCTCTCCCGTTGCGGAGCACAGGCTCCGGACGCGCAGGCTCAGCGGCCATGGCTCACAGGCCCAGCCGCTCCGCAGCTTGTGGGATCTTCCCGGACCAGGGCACGAACCCATGTCCCCTGCATTGGCAGGCGGACTCTCAACCACTGCGCCACCAGGGAAGCCCGATATCTGTGCATTTTGACACAGATGATCGTGGCAAGTCCTCCCCGCTACCAGATTTGGTGCAGGTGTGATTATCCACCTCACTATGGATCAGGACACTTGCCTAAGTGTCAGGGTGGAGTGTTGAACCTCTGGTCCCCAGTCTAGAGCTCCCTTCAAATATTTCCCTCTTTCGCTTAATATTTAAGAGATTGGAATAAATACATATTAACCCCAGGACCTGTGGTAGAAATTGCTTTTTTGACATAATTCCTGCTATCAACTTTTGCTGTGCTTTGATTTTCTCCTAAAGAAGGGTGCAGCACAAATAAAGAAAAACGGAAATCTGGTCCCAGCTATTCTGCAGATGCCATGAAATGAGCTGCATTAATGGAACTTATTTATTGTGTGAGTGACTCTCTGGGGTCACGGTTACTGACTCGTGAGGAGGTACCAATGTTCGGACGGTGCTCTAAGGGGCCCTGTCATGGTCAATTTTATCTGTCAGCTTGGCTAGGTCATGGTACTAAGATAGTTGGTCAAACATAACTCTACATAATTCTGTGAAAGTATTTTTTGATGAGCTTAACATTTAAATCAGCAAACCTTGAGTAGAGCAAATTACCCTCCATAATGTGGGCAGGCTTCATCCAATTAGTTGAAGGCCTTAATAGAAAAAACTGATTTCCTCTTAAGAAGAGCAAGTTCTGCCTCCAGACTGCCTATGGACTTGAACTGCAGCATCGGCTCTTCCCTGGGCCTCTAGGCTGCTGGCCTGCCCTGCAGATTTTGAACTTGCCAGCATCCGTGATGTGTGCACCAATTCCTTAAAATAAATTCCAACCCCCCAGCCCCTGCTCTCTCTCTCTCTAATACATAGAGATTATAGATATATATAATTATAGCTATATGTAATAGAGATAATATATAACATATTATATATATAATATTACATTATATATATAATATTACATTATATATATAATATTACATTATATATAATATTACATTTTATATATATATGTATATATAAAATCTCCTGCTGATTCTGTTTTTCTAGAGAACGCTAATACAGGTCTATGGCCAACTTGTGACCTAACTTTCTACCTACTTTATTGTCACTTTCAAATCCAAGACGCAAGCACAGGTGAACTCCATTCCTTCCCACTTTTCAAAGACATGTTCAAAGACGAATGAGATGATAATAGAAATGTCACAGAAACTGTGCCAACACTAGGCACGGTGGACTTGAACTTCAGTCCACTGTGCAGCCCTAGTCACAACCCAACACTAGGAGGCTGGCCCTGGCGTCCCCACCGACAGAGAGGAAGCTAAGGCCTGGCGCAGCTGAGCCACCTGCTTCTATCCTTGTAAATGTGATGCCAGTGAAATAATATATAACAAGTAATGAATAAGCAGCTGGAGCGGCAGCTCCAGTCAGGAGATCCAGGCTCCCCTGACTTGCCTGACTCTCAAGTTCAGACTTTTGATCTCTAGGCCATTCTGCTGTGTTCAAAGTGGTTTGGCATTTGAAAAAATATTCAGCCTCAACTGGGCACGAGCAGGGCTCTAAATTCTCTTCCTTTCTGAGCAAGTGAAAACTGCCCAGAGACTGCTTCAGGTTCTGAACACACAAAATGAGGTTCAGGCAGGAAAGAGAGTCTTTCCCTGAGCCAGGGCATCAGAGCTGTGAGCTTCTCCAGTTCGAGAATGAATTTTGATGCTCAACATCTGCCACCGATCGTCTCCGTAGCTCTGTCTTCATCTCCAGCTCTGCTCTCTCTCTCTGAGGCCATCACATGCAGAGCTGGGCTCCAGCCCTGCTTACCTCGCCCTGACTCAACTCTTCCCAGGCTCCCAGTGTCCCCATGCGGGCTGCTTTGTGGCCAGGTAGCCCTTGGCTGAAAATATCTCTAGCACACTCCCCAGACCTGCTGCTCTCTTTCCCTCCTCACTGCCACATTCTCCTTGCTTCAACCTCTTCCTTTGCAGGTAGAAAGATCTGGAGGCAGGAGCGAAGGGGAGGAGAAGAGGAGGAAAAGGGCCAAGGCTATTCCTTTCCTCTCTTCTTCCCTTGCAAATCCAGACACAGTCAAAACATAAGCATCTTTCAGCCACGTGAATAGATGCTGCAGTAACCGTCACAAGAAAACATCAAGGTGTTTTAACACTCAAGGGGATAGAGCTGTAAGAAAGCCCCACCCACCGCTGTTCGGAGTCATAGACGGGAAAATGACAGTATGACAAGAGGGACCGCGTTCCTGTTTAGTTCGAGGCAGATTACAATGTGAAAAACACCATTTGCCTTTCACTGATGACACTTTAAGCATTATGGAAGCATGTTCACCCAGAAAATAGTCAGTATCCTTTCCTATTTTCCTAGGAAAGATGTACAGAATCATTCTGCCTCTTTATTTCTCCTGTTTTCTCCCTCCCTCACCCTCCGCAATGCCAGAAGCAGCTGCTGTTGCCTTGGCAACATTACAGAATAAACTTGTTGCTTTTAGACCATCTGTACCCAACCTGGGCTATGTCGAGGTGGTCTGTTTCCTTTTCCTGTTCATCACCTACCAAAAGCCAGACTTCATAATTCAGATGCTGACCTTCCTCAACAGTTATGTGAGGGCTAACTTCTCACGCCCATCTCAGAGTTAGAAGGGCTGGCTTATTCCTTTGAATTCAGGTCTTTCCCAAAGGACCCTTAATAAAATATATGCTTGATACTAGGGAGATGGGACCCATCAACACACTACGATGGCATTAGTCAGTGTTCTTGCAGAAAACAGAATCTCAATGGACAGCACAGGGCCACCACATGTAAAACAAGTGTTAAAGTAATATGCTTTTTTTCCCCTCACTACAGACATATTTTTAGTAATTTATCTATTTGTCCTTATTCCAAGAGAGACAGTGATTATAAAAATATTTCCATCTTAAAACAGATTTGAAAAATACAATATTCCAAAATTACCAATAATCCTGCTACCCACACACATTGTTACTATTTTTGAACATTTTTTTCTCTTGTGCTATATGTTTCTTCAAAAAGTAAGATGGATTTGTTTTATAAATACAATTTTATATTCTGATTTTCCTAACTTAATATACATTGGGCGTTTTTGCACATTGTAAAAACCGTTTGAAACATGATGTCTTTCTCTCTCTCTCCTTTTCCCCATCCCTCTCTCTCTAAGCTGTTTTATTTATTTATTAAAGAACCTGGTCATTTTTCCTGTACAGTTTCCTACGCCCTGGATTTTGCTAATTGGATCTCCATGTTGTCATTTATCATGTTCCTCTGTCCCCTGCATCTCCTGAAAATCAGTAGCTACATCTCAAAGGCTGATCAGATTCATGTTGTTACTTTGGTAAGAATGCTCTGTTGTGACTTCCCAGGAGGTACCCAATACCTGGCTGTCTTTCTGTGATGTCAGCAGCCAATGATGATCACCGCCCAGATCCCTTACTTCATTAGGAATTTCAGAAAGGTGAATATTCTCATTTTACCATTATTTCTTCATTTGTTAACTGCTATAAAGAGAAACTTCTCCTCACTGACTATTTAATTACACTGAGGTACAGTTCATCGAAGAAAGGCAGGATAAATACCTTATTTATTCCCTTCATTTGCCAGTTATCAAAATAATGAATTAAGTGCCAAGCGCCATGCAAAGGGAACTAATTAGTTTTGCTGGTGTCATTATGTCCGTGTGGATTTAAACATATTTGATGTGTTTCAGTCCCTTGCAGTTATTATTCTTAATCATGCTCCAGCCGTCCCATCTTCAGGCCGTGGGAGCCTCTTCACGTTGCTTTCTAAATCCTGAAAAAGATCCTTGCATTTTTTTTCTAGTACTTTTTTTTTTTTTTTTGCGGTACGCGGGCCTCACTGTTGTGGCCTCTCCCGCTGCGGAGCACAGGCTCCGGACGCGCAGGCTCAGCGGCCATGGCTCACGGACCCAGCCGCTCCGCGGCATGTGGGATCCTCCCGGACCGGGGGCACGAACCCGCGTCCCCTGCATCTGCAGGCGGACTCTCAACCACTGCGCCACCAGGGAAGCCCTCTAGTACTTTTGAAAAACATTGCATCCTTACTTTCTGTTGTCATGGGATGTTCCGGGCTCATCTGAAACATTTCTGCTCCGGATCTAGAACGAGCCATTTCTTTAAAGAGATCTAGTTTGTTTGCTTTTAAGTGGGAAATTTTATATAGAATCTGGGTTTTCAGGTACTCATTTTCGAGGTCTTTTCTGTGGACAGAATTAAGGAACTTTGCTTTCGCTTTCCCTTGTCCCTCCTCCTCTCCTTCTGCTCTTACTGCCCTTTAACATAAAATACGCCGTTGCAATGATCGCCATTTGAATTCAAGATTACAGTGTTTTTTCTAACCTCATCAATCTTACACCTGTGGCTCCTTTCCCTTACATCAATGACACCAACATAATTACTCATCTGCTTCATTAACAATACACACACATCAAATTACCGCAAAACTAATGGTTCAAAGCAACAATAAACACTAATTATGTCACAGTTTCTATGGATCAGCAAATCAGAAGCAGCTTAGCTGCACGGTCTGGGTCTGAGTCTCTCATGAGATTGCAGACAAGATGTTAGCCAGGGCCACAGTCATATGAAGGTACGAACGGGGCTGGGAGATCTGCTTCCAAGGGGACCTACTGACATGGCTACCAAGTGGATGCTGGGTGTTGAAAGAAGACTTCAGTGGGTCTTAGAGGGCTGCTGAAGGGTCCAGATGGCATGATTTCTGGCTTCCCCCAAAGTGAGCTATTCAAGAATGCAAGGTGTAAATGGCAAGGCCTTTGGTAATCTAGCCTCAAAAATCACACAGTGTCACGTCTACCACATTCTATTGTTATAAGTGAATCACGGTGTATGGCTCATATTCAAAGGGAGAAGAATTAGTCTCTACCCACTGAAAGGGGAATGTCAAAGAATCTGCAAGCATATGTCTTTTCACTCTCTGGCTGCAACTTAATTTACATTATAAATGTAAAATATACTCACCCCTACCAAAGACTTCCCCAATGTCTTATTCTCTTACACCATCCGCTTGAAGTCCATGATCTTGGTACTAAATCAGGTACAAGTGTGGAGGAGACTCCTCAGGTGTCCTAGAGAACAGCTCCTCGAGTACAGTTCCTTACAATCTGAAGACCTATGATCTAAAAAGAAAAGTTAATTGCCACCTACACACACACACACACACACACACACACCATCCAATGGTAGGGTAAGCACAGGATAACTACCATGGACCATCACCCCACCACCACTACCATCATTCAAAATAAAGGAAAATAGGAGACACACAGACGCAAAAGATAGGAAAATCCATCAGGGCAAATGTTGAAAGTTCCTTGTTTAGGAGTCCAGGTCTGAAAATGTGTCTCCATAGCTTTAAGCTCCAGCCTCTGAGCTCTTGTTTCCACCTTGTAGGTCATCCTCTCTTTTTCATGAAAGGTAGCCCATGTTTTCTACTGAAGAGTATTCTCAGCTTACTTCCTATCAGTAGAAGCTTCAGGGTCCAAAGGCCTCTCATCATTTTATACTAATTCTGCCCCTTTCAATCCAATCCATGTCGTACTTCTGCCAATTTACTTCTCTTAAAAACTTTATGGATCTCCTGTGATTCTGGGTGTAGCCCACTCAGACAAAACCACATTCACAAACCCTTCCAAAATAAGCCCTTCTTGACCTTGGGCTTCTATTCACAGTCTTCTCGAGGCCCTCTAGGCTTTCATTAATACTCTTAGCTTCTGTCCACTGCCCAATTCCAAAGCCGCTCATAAATTTTACGGTTTTGTCATGGCAGCACCCCAGTCCTGGAACAAATTCTGTATTCGCTATTTCTACATGACAAATTATCCCAAAACTTAGTGGCTTAAAGTAACACTAAACAACTATTATGTCACAGTTTCTGTGAGTTAGGAATTTGACCAGAGTTGCAGTTATCTGAAGGCTTGACCAAGGGTGAAGGATCTGCTTCCAAAGTATCTCATCTGCACGGTTGGCAAGTTGGTACTGGCTGTTAGCATGAGACATTAGTTCCTTTCCATATAGGCCTCTCCAGAGGGCTAGTTGAATGTCTTCATGACATGAAATCTGGCCCCAGAGCAAGTGATCCAAGAGAACAATGGGGAAACTGCAATTCCTTTGATGATCTAGCTTCAAAAATCACACATCATCATTTCCACACTTCATCAGAAGTAAGTCATCAAGTCTGGTTCACGTTCAAGGGGAGAGAGATTAGGCTCCACTTTCTGAAGGTGGTGATATATTTTTAAACCACTATAGACACTACCACCAGCAATACATGTGCTAAAGGTAGTTAAATTTTTTGAGCTTCTTTCTGTCTTTGGAGTACATTTTACTAAGGATTTATAGTCATCTTACTGTGTTCCAAAGTAACTTAAAATTGTCTTTTCTGTGTGCATATGCCACCAACTTGTCAAATAGTTGATTTGTTTTATTTTGGTTTTGACTTTTGCAGATTTCTTTTTGTTTTATAATTTTATAAAATAATTTCAGGGTTTTGAAGTCCAACTACAGAACAAGATATATTCAGAGAAGTCTAGCTTGACTTTTGTCTCCTCTACCCTCTTCCCTTCTTGCCCCTATAAGTAACTCTGTTGTTAATTTTTATTTTTGTTTCGTTGGGGTTTTTTTGCGGTACACAGGCCTCTCACTGTCGTGGCCTCTCCCGCTGTGAAGCACAGGCTCCGGACGCGCAGGCTCAGCGGCCATGGCTCACGGGCCCAGCCGCTCCGCGGCATGTGGGATCTTCCCGGACCGGGGCACGAACCCGCGTCCCCTGCATCGGCAGGCGGACTCTCAACCACTGCGCCACCAGGGAAGCCCCTGTTGTTAGTTTTTAATTCATTCTTCCATTTTTAAAACATAAATAACAAATAAATAGATATCCCCCATTCTAAGATAAATATTTTCATGTTATGCACAAAATTCTTCACATTACTTTTTTTTTAATCCACCAAGATAACCTGAATTCATTGCTTAGCAGTATTTGGCGATAACTGTCATTTCTTTTTATGGTTAATTGTCACCATTTGATAAATGTATACAGTTTATTCAACCAGTCCCCTATGGAGGGATAATGTGGCGGTTTCTAGTCTTGTACTATTACAAACAGTGAATAGCTTTATGCATACGTCTTTCTATACTTTTTCCAGAAACCTATTTTTACAGCTATAATTTATTCCATGCTGTGGCTAGATGTATCTTAAATTACTTAAGTCTACTTAAATAATGTTGGACACATAGGTTCTTTCTATTATTCCCAGTAGTATAAGTGATACAACAATGAACATCCTCATACTTAAATATTTCTTGACATTTCTGTTTATATCATAAGAACAGATTTCTAGATATTTAGTTAGTAGGTCAAAGTTTATGGACCTTCTTAGGCAGTTAATGCATATTGTCAAATTGTTTTCAAGAAAAGGGTACAACAAGTATACACTGTCAGAGGCAGTAAATCTCAGTACCCGGCACTGCAGAAATCTGGGGTCAAATCCTACCTCTACCGTTTACTAGTTAGGTAACCGTGGACAAGTTAATATTCCTGAGCCACAGCTTTCTTGTCTGGAAACGAGAAGAATATCTGATGGGGTTACTGTGAAAAGGAAAATAAGATATTTGACTGTAGATATACTTGACTACAAAGGCCAACTATTTAGCATAGTGCCTGATATCTACAAAGCATTTAAATGTTTGTTATTATTATTCACAGCATCAGCAGAGGACAATGTCCTTCTCAATGAAGATTCATCAGCCCTGGTTATTATTGTTTAAAAATAAAAAGTGCCAATTTGACACATAAAAGATGCCATCTTGTTTTTTTTTGTTTGTTTTTTGTTTTTTGTTTTTTTTGTGGTACGTGGGCCTCTCACTGTTGCGGCCTCTCCCGTTGCTGAGCACAGGCTCCAGACGCGCAGGCCCAGCGGCCATGGCTCACGGGCCCAGCCGCTCCGCGGCATGTGGGACCTTCCCAGACCGGGGCATGAACCCGTGTCCCCTGCATCGGCAGGCGGACCCTCTGCCACTGCGCCACCAGGGAAGCCCAAAGATGCCATCTTGTTTTAATGCATTTCTTTGATTTCTAGTTCTATTGAACATCTACCATTCATTTATGAATTTTTAAATTTCTTTTTCTGTGTACTCTGTTTATATCCTCTGTCTATCTTGTTTTACATAATTTTAGTTCTTTAAAATGATATGCAAGAGTTCTTTATTAGGAATACAAATCTTTTGCTGTCATAATTGCTGCAAATATATCCCTCAATATTTTGGGTTTTTTCAATGTCAGTTGTCAGACATTATTTTGACATAGAGTTTAACATTTTATGTAACCAAGTATTTTCCTTTGTGATTACTTCAATAAACTTTTAAAATCTTTATGAATACTTCACTACTTCAAAGTTCAATTATATGCTCATTCACATGTTATTTCAGTATAATTGGGGCATATACCTTACATAGAGAAAAGGGCATTGATCATAAGTTCACAGCCTAAAGAATTTCCACCCAACAGATATATCCATTGTATTGTTTTCTAGGGCTGCCATAACAAAGTACCACAAACTGGGTGGCTTCAACAGCATAAATCTATTGTCTTGACAGCGCTGGAGACATCTTAGAAGTCTGATGTCAACGTGTCAGCAGGGTTGGTTCCTCCTGGAGGCTATGAGGGAGAATCTTTTCCATACCTCTCCCTTGGCTTCTGGTGGTTTGCTGGTCATCTCTGGTGTTCCTCAGCTTATAGATGTACTGTCCTGATCTCTGTCTTCACGTTCATGTGGCATCCTCCCTGTGTGTATATCTCTACATCAAAATTCTCCCTTTTTAGATGAGCACTAGTCATATTGGATTAAAGCCCACACGAATGACCTCATGTTAAATTGATGACCTCTGTAATGACCCTATTTCCAAATAAGGTCACATTCTGAGGCACTGGGGATTAGGGCTTCAGCATATCTGTTTTCAGGAAAACAAGTCAATCCACAATATTCATGAAACTAGAACACAGATCAAGAAACAGAATCTACCTAGCTTTCTAAAACCTACCCCATGTCCCCTTCGGTCATGACCCCATGCCAAGGTTACCACTCTCCCGATCTCCTGCCCCGTGGATAACCTATTCTATGTTCCTGAACTTCATATAAATGGAATCACACAACATGTATTCTTTTGCATGTGGCTTCTCTACCTCAAAACTGTATCTGTGAGATCCATCCATGTTATCGCCTTGTTGCACGTAGCAGTAGTTTATTCTATTTTTTTATGTAATATTTAACAGAGGAAGGAAGAAAACAATGTAATTTAGCCATCTTATTTTTGATAGATACTTAGGTTGTTTCCAGTTTTTATCTATTGTGACTACAGTTGCTATGAAACTATATTATGAATACATTGCGAAGAAAATCCTAGTACCAGTTTTTTGCTAAGCACACGCTCACACCTCTGTTGGGTATATGGAGTGGGCTTTCTGGGTCATAGGGTACCCATGTGTTTGGCTTTACTAGATGCTTCCAAGCAGCTTTCCAAAGTGGTTTCCAGAGGTGCATGAGAATTTTGGTTGTTCCATATGCTCACCAGAACTTTGGGTTGCCTTGGACAAAAATTTTTTTGATGAGAAGATGATGATAATGATGATGACACTAGCTTCTCATTAAAGTTATTATGAAAACCAGTCATCGGGCTGGTTACTTTACTTATATTATCTCACTTCATCTTTAAACTACTTTACAAGGGAGTCATTAGCTTCCTTTTTACAGACAAACAAAACTAAGCGTCAGTAAGATTACATAATTTACCCAAAGTAACAGTAAGTAGCAATGTAGGCTTTCAATCCAAATTTGTCTAATTACCAATCTCTGAGAATTGCTGGTCCAGATAAAATGGAAAGCTGGTTGCTCTGGAGGTGAACGGGAAGCCTTGGGCATCGCAGTGCCCAAGAGAGGATTGGTGTGGCTACCGCAGAGGGGTAGTGGCCAGAGGCGAACACAGCTCTAAATCTCTACACGAAGGCTAGTTTGTGCCACCCGGTTTTGGGGGACATTAACCATGAGCGTTTGTTACCAGGGTTAGCTTCAGACATTTCCCGATGGATGATTATTTTGAGGACAGATTCCGAGAACAGATGGGTATGCTTAATATTCCAAAGCAGACTGACGTAAACCAGTTTGGGGCTAGAGAGTAGGACAAAAGGTCAGGTCTGGGATTAAGGAAAAGCGTCCACAGTAGCAGGTCTGTGGCTCTGTTCTCACCACTGATGTCAACATGCACTCCTTAGCCCTTCAGCCCTCACTCCCAGACCCAGTGTCCAGGTAATACCGGGAACATCCACCCTTAAGAACATAGCAAGAGTCAAGTCTGCTCTTATCGTGTCCTCTGCTTTTGTGACCCTGGATGGTAGGGTGAATATTCATGGGGAAAAATATTTCGTGGAACAGGAAGGAAAAACATTCTGAACATAATCACTCTTCCACAAGACACTCAATAGACTCAAGTATTGAAAGGCTGCTTTGAATCAGGCACTGTGCTGGCTCTTCCAGATACATCATCTTAGCCTTCACAATAACTTTGAGAGGGAAATAATTTGCTATTATCCCCATGTTGCAGGCGTGGGAACTGAGCCTAAGTGAGGTTTTAAGAAACCTGTCTGAGGTTACCCAGAGGTAGAAACAAACAGCATAATAGTTCCACTCTAACAAAGGATGTGGAAAGAGGAAGTTCGGACCTTCTGAATTATGAACTGGTGGAGTATGGTCACTTTTATTTATTTCTTTTAAGGAAGGCAATAAAAGAATACTGAATGTTTTCCTGCTGAACTGCTGAAAGCTTGTTCTGGAAAATGAAAACTTTACAAAGAGAATTCTGGTATTGTAGGTCAGCAACTCTTATCTACGAACCATATTATGAATGGGTCCGGGGACTCATATCCTATAAAAGCATCATACAGATGAGGTTCTAATCAGTTCAAATGTTGTCCTCTTCTAATTTTGTGCCAGTGCAATTATTCTAGAAAGTACAAAGTTTCCATTTTAAATGGTGCTTGGCTTATTTGTTTCCGAACACATTGGTTTGGTTTTAAACTCAAGTGAAAACCAACACCTGGGCTTTGTCCTGGTTTCAGGAAAACTGTGCATTTTTTTCCCCTATACTTTAATCAGTAGTTGGTTTAATTGCCTGACCAGGTCACAGATGTAGGTGTCCCAGGTGTGTGTACGCTTTGCCTACGTTACAACCCAAGTACTGTAGCCGGAGTGGAGCGAGAGCCATTCAGGAAGAAGCAATGGGCTCACACTCAGTGTAATTCACACCCAAGACTGATGCTCACACAGGCTCACCGTGTCTGGGCTGGCTTCCCAGCGGAGAAACAACCAAAGAGAATGAGAAACACGACACATGCAATTCTCCTGCTTTAGTCCCAAAGACTGACTAAGCCATCAGAGCTTGTTCCCCACAAACCCTAAGACTCCTCGTGTACTGCTCAGGAGCCTTTCTTCCAGAACCAGTGGATGGGCTTAGCACCTCTACCAGCCCAGTTCTGGAGAGAGAGGGAGTGCAGTCTGAGGACTGGAATGCCCTCTGCCTTCTCTAGCACAGAAATGTGCTGCTGGCATTTGCAGAGACAAGCAAATGATGTTGTATGTGTGCTCTTAACCTCTATTTTAACGTCTCCAACAATCTAGTGGTTAATTAGCAATTTGCTGCCCACCAATATGCAAATGAATGACAAGCAAAAGCCCTCCGCATCTGTAATTATTTTGCTGATTTACAAGTCACTCTCCTCTCTGTGTAGGTTTTTCTGTGTGTGTGCATTCATGCATCAGGGATTTCATTATTTTTAGAAGCATACTCCGTACACGTTTATGCTTTAATATTTTCAGGCTTCAGTAATTACAGTATTATAGATATACGTACATTTTTTCCCCCTCAACTCCCAAAGCATTTATTTGTCAGGAATGCTTTTTCTCTGATAAAGAGCGGAGAGTCAGATTTATCAAGGGGCTGAAATCCAAACTGCAGAGAGAGTCGGAGCACAAGATTGAAAGATGCACGTTTCTGCTGTTGCCAAACCCTTATCTGGAATCGGAGGAGTCTTGTAATATTTGATTTTCTCCCAAGCAGCTCTGGTGAATCAAGCCGCGATCTGCGTTATCCATCTGCTTACTTTAGAGCAGGGTGTTTTACTATTTGGCGGTTTAAATGCTTTACGTTTTTGCCAGCGCGTTAAGAAAGCCTCTCATGTTAAATTAAGTCAATTAATAAATGGAGACACATTAAGCAATCAGTTTTGTCAGCCCATCTCCCCAGCATTATGTATGGTTGGCTGTAATCACAAGATAAATGCAATGTGCTGATCTATGGTAATGTTCAATAATACATTCTCCGCCAGGCTCAATTCATCAGGGAGTTTCGGTAGGGGAGGCATTTGTTATTGGCTGTCTCTGCACCTCAAGGATAACATTTCTGTCCTTTTGATTGGCCGCCTCACTGCTGCAAGATTCTAACCGTCTTATTTTGATGATGAATACGAAAGCACAGTAAGCCGGGCTGGAGCGTAGTGTCTCAGGGGCTGCGCTCCTTCCAGAGCCCAAGGACTTACAGCTTCCTCCGCTGCCTTGCTGTGCCAACAACCCCCCCAAAAAAGTTGTGATGCTTTTCTTCACCCAGTGCTTTGGGGCTGTGTTAGATCTCATTCACCTCCGCTTTCAGCACTACAAGGCTAAACGGGTGTTCTCCGCCGCTGGGCAACTTGTCTGCGTTGTAAACCCCACACACAACCTAAAGGTGAGTGGCTCTCTCTCGCTTGATGTTCCCGCGGCTTGGGTTCAAGCCCATCCTCCGGGGGCGTCTGTGACCCTCCCGCGAGCGCGGGGAACTCGCGGCAAAGGCTGGTCCACTGGCGCCAGGACGGTGTTGGGTACCCGGGGCCGGTGCCTCGGGGCTCATTCTCCCTCTCTTGGCGGTTGGATGCTCTCGGCGACAGTGTGTTGTTTCCCCGACTGGCAAGAGCAACTGGAGTGAGAGTCTTCTTTTTTTTTTTTCCACGCTGTCAGCCTAGGAGTGGGGCGGAGGTCAGAAGTGAGGTCGGTGGACGGAGCAGGGGGCTTGCCCCTCTCTCTCCCAAATATTTGTGGGCAAGTGTTTAGGAGACAGGATTTGAAAAGTTACTCAAATCGCAGTCTGTCCCACGTGCTGGAAAGGCAGGCGAGCACACGGATTTAGGAAGCCCCTCTGGCTGCCGCTGAAGTAACTGGGGTCGGGGTGGAGGGACAGGAACCCCGAGGCAGGGATCTGGGAGTTGGGGAGAGGGCTCCTTCTTCAGAGTGTTGTCCCCTTGTGCTCAGACTCGGCGTGAGTGGGGATAGGGGGGCGGGGATGTCGGGAGGAGTTTGTCTTCTTTCCTTCCTTCGAGCTAGATGCGCCCGGTGCGCGGAGGACAGGAGGGGCAGATTTGCTTCAAGAGTATCGAAACGAAACCAGCCCCGAGCTGCCACTGCCCGAATCACCGCAAGCGCTGCGGGCGCCTCTTTGCTGTGGCCGCCCGCCGGGCTGCGCTTCCGTCGCCGCTGCCGCTGCGTTTGTGCCTTTAGGTCAATGCCCTTTAAGAGAACAGCCAAAATACGGGCTGGAGGGACCGCTTCACATCACCGCCAAGGCTGAGGGAAATGAATGCAGAGCCCCTGGCTAGGGGAGGCAGGGGAGACGGGAAGGTAGGGCGGGAGGGGCGGTGCGAGGGCGCAGCTGAACTCCCCCCAGTGTGAAAGTCTGAGCCCAATGGGCTCTGTCCCCAAATAAACGATGGACTCGTTTGCGAGTTGCTTTCCTGTCCTCATTATACCCAAGGCAGAGTGACGGGGGAAGGGCACATCTGCAGCTGAGCCACGGAATAGTCTGCCAGAACAGCTCTGTCATTCTGACCACTGCTGTTGGGCAGGAGATGTTGCTTGTTGCTCATCACTTTATAAACTCCTGCAGTCAGACTCTCTTCGGCTGAAGCCCTGCAGGCCAGTGCTGAAGGATGCCTCCCTGCAACACCCCCCCACCCCCGCTTCCGCACAATTCCTGGAAGTCCTCAGGAGGGACAGCTGCCTGGAGCCCCTGGGGCCATATGTCAAGGCCACTCCTGGATGGAGGGGTGATGCACTACTCTGGGACAGCTATGGTGCTCCTGACCTAGGAACCGGCTTTCCGCGGTACCCAAGCTGTGACTAATACCATCTCCCTCAACCGCTCAGCCTCCCAATCCCAATCCCTCCTTCTCTCACTCTCTCTCTCCCTTTCTCCCTCCTCCCCTCCCCTCCTCTCTCTTCCCCCCATTCTCCTATTTTCTTTTTCCCTTCATGGCTTACTTTTATAAATGAGAATTCACCACCAGTCATCCTTGGCAAAGCGAGTGTATGATGTACCTATTAAAATATGACGCTGAATTCCATTTTATGGCCACTTTTGAGACTGCATTCAAACTCCCATTATTTTGTCGCTTTACATTAGTTAGTTCCCTGCGGCAAGAAATTTTGTTTATTCCTGTTTCGCATTTTAAAACCCTTACAAATTTTTTATGAGACTTAGCATTTCCAAAGTTTGAGTTTGGATGGTTCGTTGGCTGCAGCAGGTGATGGAGGGGAAGAAGGGTGCTAAGATCTTGGTGTGGGGTGGAGGGAAAAGCATCTGTGTGTATGTTTCAGTGATGTCAGGCTGGATATTGACAGGTAGTCCTGCTGCCCGGACTCAGGAGTCCAGAGTCAGCGTCGGAGTCCTTGGGTCAGTGCTGACTAGCTGTGTGACCTTGAAGGACTCGATGTCTCTGAGCCTTCCCTCCCTCACCTTCAAAATGAACCTATGACTCTTTAGCCTGCCTCCTCCACGACTCTGTGAGGCTGAAAAAGAGATGATACTCAAGGTAGCTGTGCTTTATAACGGTCTCCTCCGAAAAAAGATTACGGTATCGTACATAATTTGTAGGGTTCCATTAGGAACTTCAAAAGTTATCACTTAAAGCCTTCAGCTGACTTAGTAACATAAAAATAGGTGACACGTGCTTTGAGAGGCTATTTCCCATGGCTCACTTTTTCACGTACATTTTCATTTGGCTTTTCATTTCCTATAAAAAGCCACTTAGAGAGTTTGCTCAGATGAGTGTCGCTGCAGATAAACAAATCCAATCGACGGCCGCTAATGTTACCAGGGGTTGCAGCAGGACACACAGGATTTACAGAGGCTGTACCAGGCGGAGACAGACCTCCGCATCCCAGGTTGCCCCTGGGGAGGTCTCATCCAGGCTCCAGGTGGCCCATCAGGTAAGTTTTACCTGCTTCTCAAACCTGAGGGCTAACAACCCTTTGCAGCTTATAAAGGAACAGTTCTCTAGGAGCATTGCTGCCCCATCACTGATATTTAAAAATGCATAAAACCTCAAAAGAAGTTGCTCCTTCTCAGCATTCCTTTCCATAGGCAGACCACAGAAGTATGCCTTAGATATAATAAGCTGTGATCCACATAGGAAGAAAAATTCTTCTTTTAAAGAAAAAAAAAAAAAAAGCTGTGGCAACGTTAACCCAAAATAGCTATTGATCTGCGGTGCCTCCCCGCATTTTGTATGACAGGCTGGTACATAAAATGGTGATGAAGGACAGAGAGACTGCAACCTTGCTTTCAATTTTCTAGGTTGCATATTGCTACAGAGAGGGCTGGGAAGCCTGTGTTTTTCTTTGTGGAAGCATTTTTTGCACTTTGTCCTTTCCCGCGAATGCTAGCAGTACTTTACGACCCGAGGCAAGTGCTGAGTTATAATCAAAATTCACTTACTGAGCAGAGAAAATTGTGTATTTACCATGCTTCTACGGGTCACCTTCATTCTCAATTTTATTATGGCGATTACTCGGTAACCTGGATTCCTTCAAGCAACCTGATGCCTTTCCTTCTAAGTGGAAGGCAGAAGCCTTCCCGGGGAATGCAGACAACCCAGTTAAAGCCATTACACTCCTTAAGCCCACCCTGCTTTAAAGGGGTGTTTAGAGTCGCTGGCCTGGAATAGGAGGGTCTTCTGCTTCAAGAAGAATCCGTAGCAGAGCTGGCTCTGTGGACTGCAAATGGCACTCCGTGTTGCCCTGTGTCTGTCTGTCTGGCTCTGCCTACAGGGATGGCTCCTTAAAGGGACCCGGGCCCCCACTTCTCCTTCCCACCCCATGAAAAGGGACCACCAAGGAGCCGGTGACCTTGGCTGGCTGCCACCTGCTTCCCCATTCATGGAGGTCACGGAAATGTGGCCCACGGGCTGCAGGCTGGCACCGGGGAGGGCGCGGGCTCCTGGTCCTGATTCAGCACTGCTTTCTCCCTCGTGTCCTTTGCTTGTTTCCAAACCAAGAAAGCCTTTCTCTCCTGGCCCCTCTCCCATCGACACTCGCTGCTTGTACAATGCCCTGCCCCGGGCAGCCCTCCCTGCTTCTGTCCCATCCCCAGAGGTGCCCTTTGAGGGGTGACCTGGCCAGTCTCTGCACCCAGGCCTCTCCAGGGAAGGGTCTGTAGTGGCAGCCAGACCCCTCTGGGGTCAGTGCTCAGCGCTTCCCAAGCGGACAGGCGCTGAGCTGAGGCTGGCTGGGCGACTTCCTCCCTGTAGCCACAGAGCTTGATAAACGAGGTTCTGAAAGAAGTCTAGCAAAACACTTTCTGGCAGACTTCCAAAAGGCCCTCACCAGGGCCAATGTCATTGCTGAGACCCCCAGTGCCCTCCCCGGCACCCAGACCCGAGGCGGAACCTCCCCACCTCTCCTGGGAGGCTATTCATACCTCCATCCAGCCGGTCCAGTCCCTGGAGCTCTTTTTGATTATTACCCGTTAACCTTGAGTTGACAGACAGACAGACACACACACACACACACTCACAGTCACGCACACACACACAGTGGGAAGGGCATATGGGACAATGACGGCTTTAATTTGTGCCTGACAGATACTAAATCTAAAAATTAGGGCATTTTAGTACCATCACTTGAAGCATCCATGTGCCTTTCATTCTAAGACCAACCCGTATGGATGAATGTGTTCTGAGTGATGGTGGAGCTGGTGGGCTGGGGATCATCAAAGGAGGGAGCTGAGGAGAGGCGGGGGGCAAGGGCAACCCTCACCTCTACCGTTCATGGGCTGATCTTTGGAGATCTCATGCCTGCCCTGGGGCTTTCACTAACTCTGCTTGACACAGCGTGGCAGGCAGCTGAAGGAACGCTAAAGACATGAACATCGTTTTTAGAGGTTTAGAGGTGGTCCTGGAGTATTCAGCCTGAATACCTAGTTTAAGGCAGTTAAAGGCTTCCGATAAGATTGTTTCATAGGCAGGGTGTGGGTTGCTCAGCTCCTCCTGACACAGCCATTGTCTGAGGGTCGCATCCCCAGTCTTCTGGACATTTCACCATCTTCCTTTGCTGCTGAGGCTGGAGGCTCTTCGCAGCTCCAACAGCACCTTAGACGGGGACGGGGGAAGGATGAGGGAGGAGCTGAGCTGGCTGTCCTCACTCTGTGAGCTTTATTCTAAAGGCTTTCCCTTGCTGCCTCCTCCAGCCCTTTGGTTTCTGTGAATAGTATAAGACACTCGACACTGTAGGCACAGAGCAGTCATGCGGCTTTTCTGGTTAATGGTGATTGCACATGAGGCTCCTGGGTCACGTAACTGGAGGCGCGAGCCCCGAGCAGCCGTCCGGTTAGCAGCGTGCTGGTGACGGGGAAGCAGGGGAGGCTGGAGCTGGCGCAGAGGTGATGTGAGCCCCTTGCCTCCGTACTGCATTTCTCCGGCAGCCCCAGAGCAAATTCTGTGGCTCTTCCTTCACCATGGTCCCTCAAGCTGCAGGGACTGTTCGGAAGAAATGAGAAAACTGAGACTGAACACTTTTTTTGAAATCCACAGAGAGGTCAGAGTTATTTGGATGGCTTTCCTGGGGCAAGGCAGAATGTTTCTCTAGCAATTAACAATAAGAAAAAAAAAAATTAACTGTCTGGGATGGTATTTTACTCTTAGCAGAGTCATCTGGACTCAGCCAACTCTGTTCCCCAAAGGGGAAAGGTGGCCCGTTTAGACACAAAGTACCACGTGGAAGGGGTTACCTGGAGAATGGAGCTCCATTCTCTATGGCTCAGAGAGTGACGGGGAGAATGTCAGAACTGGGAACCTGAACCGTCTTAGTTTACAGTTGAGGAAACGGAGGCCAGAGAGGGGAATGACTTGTATTCGGTTCCTACGGCTGCTGTAACAAATTACCACAAATGGGGCAGCTGAAAATCAGAGTGATCTATTTCTCAGAGAAATCAGGAGGCTGGAAGTCCAAAATCAAGGTGTCAGCAGGGCCAGGCCTCTCCAAGGCTCCAAGGAAGAGTCTGTCCCTTGCCTCATCTGGCTTCTGAGAACTCCACGTGCTCTTGGGCTTGTGGCCACATCCCTCCAATCTCTGCCTCTGGGGTCACATGGCCTCCTTCTCTCCGTTGTGTGTACATCTTATAAGGATACAGGTTATTGCATTTAAGGCCTCCTTGGGTGATCCAGGATAAGCTTCTCATTGCGAGATCCTTAATTTAATCTCACCTTCGGTCATATAATATTCACTGTCTTGCTAGTTAAGGTAATATTCACAGGTTCCAGGCATTAGGATGTGAATCTATCTTTTCAACCCACTACTCGACTTTTGCAGAGTCAACCTATTTAGTGGCAGAATTTAGGAACCAGAAGTCGGCTCTCCTGATGTCAGACCTAGATCCCCTGCACTGCCCCAGGCTGCCTTCCAATTAGCCCTAACTAAATATCCCTTGCACGCTGTGGAAGCAGAAAATTGCGGGGACCCCCCTTCCTGCACCCCATCAGGCCCAGGCCAGCAGTGTGACCCCATGGGCTGCACCACACACCCACCATCTCCCCTTTGTCAGATCCACATTTCAATTTGGGGCCTCTCCATCCTCCTCCCTTATTCTCCTTCCCCCTCCATAAATCTTCTTCCCTTTTCTTTACTGAATTATTCTAAAAACAATATAATTAACATGGATGCATGCACATCATATTTAAAAATCAAATGGAAAGAGATACACTGTCAAAAGCATAGAGCATAGGGAATTCCCTGGTGGTCTAGTGGTTAGGACTCCACGGTTTTACTGCTGAGGGCCTGGGTTCAATCCCTGGTCAGGGAACTAAGGTCCTGCAAACCACGAGGCCAAAAAAAAAAAGCATAGAGCATTATACTTTGCCCTTAGTACATATTTTATAAATCCACCAGGTCAATATGGGGAGAAGCAGTGGGTGTAGGAATAAAACATGGGCTTTGGGGCAGACAGGTCTGAATTCAAATCCAGCCTGTGCCATTGGCCGATGTGTGACTTTGAACAAATGACTTTGCCTCTCAGGGACTCCATTTCCTCCTCTATAAAAAGGAGAAAAGAACGCCCACCTTGTGACCACCTAGAGGGGTGGGATAGGGAGGGTGGGGATATGGGGATATAGGTATATGTATAGCTGACTCACTTTGTTATACAGCAGCAACTAACACACCATTGTAAAGCAATTATACTCCAATAAAGATGTTAAAAAAAAAAAAAGCCCACCTTCTATGGCCGCTGCAGGCGTAAATGAGTTCACAGAAGGAAAATGTCTACCACAGAGGAGAGAGTCGGTAAATAGTAGCAGTTATTGTCAACACGGGTCATTACGATAAAAACTAAAAGCCACTCCTGGGCAGTTAGAGTCAACTCCCCAAAACCCCACCTTCCGTCTTTCTCCGCCTCCCCTCCCTCCCGGCAGGCCTTGGTGCTTGCTGTTCCTTGGTATCTTGAATTGCCCTTGGCCTTGAAGAGATTTTGAACGGAACAATTTCTTGCCTTACGTAAAAGTCAGATTCGTCCTTACTGCCTAACTTCAAAGAAAGCCCTGAACCCTGCTTGGGTTCTGAGCCCTGAAGTGCAATGGGAGAGGAGGGGCTGGGGCTGGGAGGACACGTGTGCCTGCGGTGGAACAGGGGCTGAGGACCTGGTGGTGCCCGTCATCGGAGCCAGGAGCCGTGCGGATGAGGCCCCTTCTCCTCCCACCCCGGGAACGGGCCCTCGTGACTTACGCATGCTTTCTTTTCATTAGAGGCAGCTGACTAAGCACAGGGGCAAGCGGCCCTGTGAGGGGCACCTGATCCGGAGGGCGTGGGTCTGAGGCTGAGTGACACCGCTGAGAGATGCAGCAGGGTGGGGAGAGGTAGGTGGGCAAAAACTGCAAGCCCCCTGGGAGACTGGACATTTTCTCTCTGCCCTTCAGTTCATTCTGCCTTGAGGAAGTGGCTTCCCTCTGAGCCGGGCAGGATGAAGGGGGTTGATGCTTAATGGAGGATGCAGTGCCTGGCATCAAGGGCAGGCGAGGGGTGCTCTGACCTTTCTAAGCCAAGAAAGAATTCCTGGATCCCACTGTCATCAGACACTTTTTAAAAAGCACGGAGGTAGGCCACAGGGCTGAGTTCCCTTACTCCAACCTGAGTTTACACACACACACACACACACACACACACACACACACACACACACACACACACAGAGTCAGTGGAGGTTCTGAGATGCCAACCTGTTTGTACCCTGAGTGGTCTCTGAATAGCGCAAGATCACAGGGTACAGGGCTCCCCTGGTGGCACAGTGGTTCAGAATCCATCTGCCAATACAGGGGACACAGGTTCGATCCCTGGTCCGGGAAGATCCCACATGCCGCGGAGCAACTAAGTCTGTGAGCCACAACTACTGAGCCTGCGCTCTAGAGCCTGTAAGCCACAACTACTGAGCCCACGTGCCACACTACTAAAGCCCACGCACCTAGAGCCCATGCTCCACAACAAGAGAAGCCACCACAATAAGAAGCCTGCACACAGCAAGAAAGAGTAGACCCCACTCGCCCCAACTAAAGCCCGCATGCAGCAACGAAGACCCAATGCAGCCCCCCAAAATATATATATATATATATATAT
>NW_020837960.1:13527605-13586811 GCF_003676395.1 Aethalodelphis obliquidens | reverse complement strand
AGGAAAGCACGGAGATGAACAAGATCCCTCTCCCCGACCCAACCTGTAACTGACCACTCCAGCCTCAGGAAAGAGGTAAAAAGGGGAAGTCAGCGATGGGCGAGGAAAGAGTAACATCCTAGCTGAGGTCCTGGAATATGGGCTTTGGAGTCAGACTGATCTGGGTTTGAATCCAATGCTGTCACTTGCCTGGAGTAATCTCTTTGACTTCCCTAAGCCCGCATTTCCTCAACTATAAAATGACTGTTCTGAAGGTGAAATATCGTGATATACATAAAGTGCTTAGCATAGCACCCAGCACCTAATACACACTCCATAAATGGTAACTATCATTACTAGTAAGTGGAGTCCCTTAGAGATGTTACCTGATACACAAGATGTGACCAAGATTCTTTTGCCCAACTTGTATGAGTGATCAAACTTCTACTCAAACTGGATGTCGGGGGAAAGAGAGGGATGGGTCAGCAGTAACAGGACCTGTCTGTTGAGTGACCAAGATTTTGAGCATGGCAGGTCCAAGCTCAGAGAACCAGAGCCACGCTCCAGTTCCAGGTCCTGGTCTAACAGATGAGGCCCAAAGGGGTGATGCCCAAGGTCACAGCTGATAAGGGGCAGGGTCCACTGCTCTACCTGTGCCACCACACTGCTGGGGGGTAGGGGCGTTGGATAAGGATGCTGCCTGTCTACTATGACCCCCACACACTGGGCATCTTCCCAAAGGGTCCCTGTCCTCAGGACCTTGCCAAGGTATAAACCAGCCGGGTGAGAATGGTGTGTTAAAAAGGCAATGCTCCTCATGTCTCTAGTGCTGGCACAAATACATAGTGAGTGACTGAGATGAGGCGCTACGTGAAATCACCCAAGCCAGGAAGCCATAACCCCAGGCTTTCACATAGCAGGGTGGATCAAGTTCTGCTACAAAAGGCTGCATTTTCATCTTGACCTTGGGTCCAGGATGAACGCACCATCAGAAACCAGCCTAATGTTTTTAGCAGAAGAACAAAGGTCCTGTGGATAATTTAGGGACAGGGCCCCGCAGGACGAAACTGGAGAGTGTCCTCTATGGAAGGGAAAGGCCATCGCAGACCACGTTTGGGGATGGAAGACAGGGTTAGCATGGCATTAGGAAGGCTCCAAAGAAACAGAACCAAATCAGATCAATACCAGATTTTACAAAAGACTGGCCAGCCCATCTAGCGATGTGCCCAGCTTTGCAGCCAGTGCATGGTCCCTCAGATCTAATGCCTATGACTTCACCAAGGATGTGCTGGGAAGTCCCAGGCAAGTAGCCACTCAGAACCTCACGTTCCCTTTCTATAAATTAGAGGTATATTGTGACTTAGGCTAAGCTGGCTATATACCCTAAAATCCACAGACTGTCGTTTTCTGCTGTCACAGTTATGCACACAATAATAACAATAATGATCAGAACAACCACAAAATAGCTACCATTTATTGAAGGCGTGCTATGTCCAGGAACTGCGTTAAATGCTATGCATTTGATTCTCCCTTGGAAATAGTATATTATCATTCTATCAAAGCAAAGGAAAGGTAAAGAGCTTACTCACTCTTACACAACTGTTTGTGGTGGAGCCGTTTAGAATTAAAATCCCACGCTTTTAAGCACTTCTTGGTATGTCATCCCTCAGTGTTCTCTCTTTTCACAACAAACAACTGGCCATAGGACTAATATTGAGTATATTGTATTCCATTTAAAAATACTGAGCTAAGGGCTTCCCTGGTGGCGCAGTGGTTGAGAGTCCGCCTGCCGATGCAGAAAAAAAAAAAAAAAAAAAATAGTGAGCTAAGATCCTGTCTCATTCACCCTGTGTCTGCATACATCAAACACACACAGATGCCCCAGCTCTTGGGGGCAGATCCCGGGAGGCATGCTCTAGGCTCCCCAGGGCTGCCTGGTGGAATTGAGCCCTGTGGCCAATGGCAGTGACTCTGTCCCTTCCTCCTGCTTCCTGGAATCACTTCCCAAATAAACCACTGCATCCAAGTTTTTATCTCAGGCTCTACTTTGGGGGAACCCAAGTTAAAACTACATATGTGTATATATTTTTTTTTTTTTTGCGGTACGCGGGCCTCTCACTGTTGTGGCCTCTCCCATTGCGGAGCACAGGCTCCGGACGCGCAGGCCCAGCAGCCATGGCTCACGGACCCAGCCGCTCCGCGGCACGCGGGATCCTCCTGGACCGGGGCACGAACCCGCGTCCCCCGCATCAGCAGGCGGACTCTCAACCACTGCGCCACCAGGGAAGCCCCCATGATCATTTTTTTAAATGGGTTACATGGTTGGACAGGAGGACAGAGCATCTGAAACCAGCACTGACCCCCAAATCTGGGACATGTGATCGTCTTGTCAATTCCCCACTTGCTTCTCAATGACAATGGGAACTAGCTGACCACGTCAGAAATGAAAATGTTCTCTAAGCACTGGGATAGCATTAAACGGGCCACTTTTTCTCTGAGAAAAGAAGAAATCTTTTTATACAAAAGCAAAAATGTCCTTCAAGAGAATGTGGCTCTTACCCTGTCACACCAGTTCTCTGGGAGATCCACAGGCCTTTGAAATTTCCTTTCCCATTAGCAGCCATACTTTATTACTAAATTTATTTTCTTAAACTAAAATCGAAGAGGAACGCAATTTTAAGGACCATTTTCTACCTCACTTAACTGAGCCTCTACCTTGATTAGGGGAAGGGTCAACCCTTCCCCCCTAACGCTCTTCAAACATTTCCTTCTTTCCAAAACTGCCGTGGGAAGAACCGAGTTGAGAGAGGTGCCCGGGTGAGAGGTGAGCTTCTGGGAGGAGAGCGCAATGACGTTTGTGAGCCCTGTTTCCAGGGTACAAGCTGGAGCCGCGAGGGGCAGCGTCTATACTGACTTCAGGGAGCGTGAGGAAAACGCTCGGCCAGGCGCTGTGGAGGGGAGGCCACCAAGGTAATCCCCCAGGGGTCACCTCATCCAGCAGCTCCGACATCTGGGGAAAGTCACAGAGGCTGCAGAGGGCTCACGGGGGACACTGACACGAAGGAACTAAAGGCATTCTGTGAGGAAAGTGCCTCAGACTTGAGCGATATGCCATTGCCACCATTCCCAGCCCCGCCTGACCCCTGCTCATCCCCCCGCCCCTCGGGGTGACAGCCTGAAGGACCACAGCGGGGGCAGGGGGCTGGCACTGCAGGCACCTCTGCCGACCCCAGCCCTGCCCGGCCTCCCCGTAAGCAGGAGAGCTGATGAGCACGTGAAGAAGCCACCTCATTGAAAAGACAGTCTCTTCAGCAAGTGGTGCTGGGAAAGCTGGACAGCCTCATGTACATCAATGAAGTTAGAGCACACCCTCACACCATACACACAAATAAACTCAAAGGGGCTTGAAGACTTAAATATAAGACACAACACCATAAAACTCCTAGAAGAGAACATAGACAAAAAAACTTTCTCTGACATAATTCGTAGCAATATTTTCTTACGTGACTCTCCCAAGGCAAAAGAAATAAAACCAAAAATAAACAAATGGGACCTAATCAAGCTTATTAGCCTTTGCACAGCAAAGGAAACCATCAACAAAACGAAAAGACAACCTACAGATTGGGAGAAAATATTTGCAAACAATGTGACTGACAAGGGCTTAATTTCCAAAATATACAAACAGCTCATAGAACTCGATATCAAAAAAACAAACAACCCAATCAAAAAATAGTCAGAAGGGCTTCCCTGGTGGCGCAGTGGTTGAGAGTCCGCCTGCCGATGCAGGGGACACGAGTTCGTGCCCCGGTCCGGGAAGATCCCACGTGCCACAGAGCGGCTGGGCCCGTGAGCCATGGCCGCTGAGCCTGCGCGTTTGGAGCCTGTGCTCCGCAACGGGAGAGGCCACAGCAGTGAGAGGCCCGCGTACCGCAAAAAAAAAAAAAAAAAAAAAAAGTCAGAAGACCTAAATAGAAATTTCTCCAATGAAGACATACAGATGGCCAACAGGCACATGAAAACATGGTCCACATAGCTAGTTATTAGAGAAATGCAAATCAAAACGACAATGAAGTATCACCTTACATGGGTCAGAATGGCCATCATCAAAAAGTCTACAAATAATAAATGCTGGAGAGGGTGTGGAGAAAAGGGTAGCCTCCTACACCGCTGGTGGGAATGTAAATTGGTGCAGCCACTATGGAAAACAGTATGGAGGGTCCTTAAAAAACTAAAAAATAGACCTACCATATGATCCAGCAATCCCACTCCTGGGTATATATCTGGAAAAGACAAAACCTCTAATTCAAAAAGATACATGCACCCTAATGTTCATAGCAGCGCTATTTACAGTAGCCACGGCATGGAAGCAACCCAAGTGTCCATCAACAGATGAATAGATAAAGAAGATGTGGTACAGATACACAATGGAATATTACTCAGCCATAAAAAAGAATGAGATATTGTCATTTACGGCAACATGGATGGACCTAGAAATTATCATACTGAATGAAGTCAGACAGAGAAAGACAAATATTATATGATATTCCTTATATGTGGAATCTACAAAATAATACAAATGAACTTATTTACAAAGCAGAAACAGACTCACAGACATAGAAAACAATCTTATGGTTACTAAAGGGGAAAGGGAGGGATGAATTAGGAGTATGGAATTAACAGATACACACTACTATATATAAAATAGATAAACAACAAGGTCCTACTGTATAGCACAGGGAACTAGATTCAGTATCTTGTAATAAGCTGTAATGGAAAAGAATCTGAAAAAGAATAGATATGTGTGTGTGTGTGTGTGTGTGTGTGTGTGTGTAACTGAATCATTTCGTCTACACCTGAAGCTAACACAATATTGTAAATCAACTACAGTTCAATTAAAACAAATAAATAACAAAAGACAAAAAAATAGAAGCTGCCTCATGAAGCCCCAGTGATGCATCTGTTTATGGTAATTAAATAAAGCCAGTCGGACCCTTCTCAGCGCGCTTGCTGAAGTCGGTGCCAGACACCTGAGGCTCTCCAAGAGCCCAAGGGAAATGAAAGCGGAAGGCGGGCTCCCCGGCACTCACCACGGCTCCGTGCAAATGCTCGGCCGAGGAGGCTTCCTCAGAACCGAGAGGCTGGAGCCCTTGTCTGCGGTCTGGCTCCGTTCCCACGGGGTCTTGGGCAAGTCATTTAACCTTGGCTTCTCCATCTGTCAGGGGAGAGGTGACACTTGCTCTGTGCCTCCCTCCTGGGTGACCTTGGTGTGCGGAGGACCGCTCTTCACTGCTGACCTCATCCACACGTGGTCTCTTTTCAAAGGGGTCTGAGACAATTGAAGTCAAACGGTAGCGTGAACAGGTGAATACAATGGAAGAAAAATGGAGGACGCGAGCAGTTAATTGGAAAGCTTAACCCATTTATCGTGACAGAAATTTAGTAGAAAAGTGAAATTCTACAGATGTATTTTAAACACCTCTCAGTGTACTGGAAAGATCATGGCCTTTGGACTCAGATGTGGTTTCAAATTTAGTTCCAATACTCATAGCTGTGTGACCCTTGGCAAGTGACAACCTCTCTGAGCTTCATTTTTCTTGTCTATAATAAGACAAACGCTGAGAAGCTGGTGGAGGATTAAATGTGACAAATACATGCGAAAGCACCTAGATCAGTGCCAAGCACGCAGTAGTACCCTCGTTGACGTTGATTTCTTTTTGCCTTCCTTCCTTCCTCTTTTCATTTTTTTTTTCCTATGGTAAATAAGGAAGTCTCCAGGAAACACTTCTGGCATTATTTGAATAGTGGGTTACAGGAAACTCTCTGAGAATGAGAAAGTTTGAAATTACGAAAGGAAGACAGCCTTGTCATGCAGGGAAGGAAGAAATCTTCAAGATGAGGAATGACTCGGTTAACTTATCCAAAGTCACCAGATGAGTCTTTTACATTCTCTACATCGTATTTTTGTTATCTGGGTGTAGAATTAATACAATAAGTTCTCTCTACAACTGAGATCTCCCAAGGGTATCTGGGAGTAGAACAGGGAAACCTGGGAGGATGTTTTTTCCACGTGAAGCTGGGAAGACCAGGGGCAGGGTCACTGTTAGGGAGGGCAAGGGGTACAACTCCAGACAGATGTGAAACTTTGCGACATCAGGACGCCTGGGCGGTCTAGGGGGCGCTAGAACCTGCCAGTCCCCTGTTCCTGGAGCTGGCACTGGATGGCAGACGTCTGCACATTTTCTACTAACCAATTAGAAAGTAAAGATGATAAATGCAGCTCCTTCTTGCACTCTGAGGTCACGTGGGTGTGTCCAGGCAGGCAAAGAGACAACCAGCAAAATTCCAGGCAACTGGCTGGTATCAGGGATGCACAGTAGCAGGAAGCAGCCCGTGCCGCCTCCTCTGTGTAGCCTGTCCTGATAACCCCTCTCCCCAGGGAGAATCAAACCTGCCTTGTCCGCCTCAACTGAATTGATGTTCATCACAGCCCTCAGACTCTTCCACTCTATGCAACCATTTGCACATCTGTGTCCCTGTCACACACGGTGAGACCCCCCAAGGCTCTGTATCCCCAGGCCTCGCGTAAATGACCATCGCACGCTAGGTGCTTGGTGAATGCGGGTCTAATTAGTAAATGGAAGGCTCGGGACTGTAAGAACTTGGTAAGGAAGCGGGAGGACTGAGCGGGTTAGCAAGACAGAGGCTCGAGGGCAGGAAAGAGACAGAGCCTGTCTCCTGAAGCCTACGCTAAGCTGGAAACTTATGAGGAGGACAGCCGGGTTACAAGGCCAGAGCTGGACGAGCAGTGAAATTTGGACCAAGCCCCCGCAAGTCCCTCCTGCTTGAGGACAGTGCTGGGTTTCTGAGCCTGGACTGGGTCTGGGCTCACAGTTGGGGTCAGTGATACAATCAAGTGTAGTGTGATGCTGAGGGAGGGACTCCGGAGCCACGCTGCCTGGGTTCAACCACTGCCTCTGCAGCTATAAGCTGTGCGAGGTTGGACTTGCAACCTAGCTTCTTTCTGCCTCAGTTTTCCCATCTGTAAAATGGGAATCGTAACAGTAGTACTTGCATCCTAGGATTGTTGTAAGGGCTGTTGTTGTCATTACCAGATGCAAGGAGGGCACACTTAGTCCACAGGTCCTGACAGTGATGCGGTGTAAGAGGAAAGAGGAATCTAGTGGGTTCTGACTTCTATCCACTCTATTACAGCTGCTCTAACTTAAACTGGGTAGTTGATCATCTGCAGGTCAGTTCTCTCTCTACATGCTGCTGAGAAATGTTTTAAGGTCCACTTTGGGAGAGTCTGCGAGTCACTACCATGATGGTGCCATGGGTACTTTTAAAAGAACATGGGTTTGGGCTTGGTTTGCTGGTGTATTCAAATGAACCAGTGAGTTTTGTGGTTTAGGCTTTCTGTCTTTATATTCTACCTAAAAGGGACAAAAGAACATTAGAAAGCTCCTTTAGATGTTAAAGTTCCTTTGTGTTTTTAAAGGCACATTTACTATGAGCCAGGCACGCTGTTCTAATTACAAATATTAACTCACTGAATCCTCAAAATAACCCTGTGAAATAGGGCAATAACTATCACTAGTATACAGAAGAAGAAAGAGGCAGAGAGAGGGTAAGCACTGTGTCTGCAGCCACACAGCACTGAGAGGTGGAGCCAGGAGCATGAACTCAGGAGCCTGGCACCAGAGCTGCTCCGGTGTCTCCTGTTACACCTGTTATGCCAGAAGATCTAAGTTTAGGTAAATTCACAGGAAGGTAAGTGGGCCTCTCCCAGCCCAGGGTGGGTTGAGCTGCCTGATGGTCCTAGGGTAGCTCAGTCTTTCCTGCTGGAAGGAAAGGAGAATCCCACAGACCACATCAGACTCCCTGGGTTGACTCCAAGTGGCCCAGCTTTGGAAGGGAAGTTCTGTGGCCCCCCCCAGAAAAGGAGCTGAGAACCCAGGCAGACAACCCCCATGAGGTCAAGGACACTGCCTGCCAGCTACAGGGCCTGAGCACCCAGGGAGCACAGCCCTGTAACCTGAGACCTTAGAGGCAGATCGCTTCTTCCCCTTGGTTTACTATTACCTCTCAGATGGTCCCCGACTCAGACAGAGGACTGGGGGCCTGGGGGACTTCCTCCCTCTTCTCAGCAAGTGGAGGGAGCCCCAGGGAGCCCCACGGATGCTGGTAAACAGGTGTATGTGATCGCCAGGCCTTCACAACTGGACAGCCTTTCGTTTCCCCTGATAGAGGTAAATGTTGATAACTCAGTGATGATGATAAAAATTGTAAAGTGCCAAGCACAGCATATTTACTTACAAAAGCCACGAAATAACTGCTGCAGCCTTGTTGCTAAGAAAACCAGTTGTTGAGTCCAGGATAATTCTAGTAAGAAATTGGCACCCAGGGATTAATTGTTTAGAATGTAATGACCGCTACAACCCAAATGAATGAGAACAGAAGGCAGTTTCCAATTTGAGTCTCAGGAATGAAACAGACCTTGCCAGGCTGGCTGATACAGAAAAAGAGAATGGAGGACTTTTTTTTTTTTTAACCTCACTACCGACTGGGCGAAAAATCAGAAAGCATTTTGCAAGAATACCTTCTGAGAAGACTAGCCAGAAATCTGTGAGGACGCCTCAGGAAAACTCTTGATTGATTAGTGAAAGCCTGGCTGAGCTCGTCCTAGAATCCCTGAGCAGGTTTGGGGGCAGCAAGGCAGGGGTGAATCATCACCGCGCTGGGGGAGACGGAACGGGTGCCAAGCATGGAGACAGACCCGCCCCTGACACTTCAGCTTGACCTTCAGCAGGTCACCCCTGCGTTCTCAATCTGCCCTTTGCTGCAAATCTGGGAGGGACTGCAGTACTTACCCTGCCAACCTCAATGGCTTATTGTAAGGATCAAACAAGAAAATACCTGGCAAAGTGCTTTGTGATCTTTAAATCACAATGTGGGTGAAGTGTATTATATGGATAAATTACCCCCTTCCACATCCTTTGGTTTGCTTAGCCCTTGTTGTTTTAAAAAGGACTCAAGGCAACCTGCCTATTTTTTCCTCATTTTTTGCAGAGTAATAAGCACTCTGTAGAAAAATTGTCATGGCAAGCAGTGTTCAGCACCAGAAAAGACCCAGGATGGTTTGCTGGGTCCACTGGACAGGAGTCTGAGGGTCCCGGTGGGAGCAGAACCCTTAGCATGTCTTCAGAGCACTGAACGTGATGGGGGAACGAAGATGGGGTAGCCCAGTTGTTCATGTGTCTACTTACTGAGCTCCTGCTATGAGCATATATTTATTGAGGACCTGCTATGAGGATTGGCTCATCATGGAGAGAGTAAAAGGACCCTCAAAAGATACCTACTTGGGCTTCCCTGGTGGCGCAGTGGTTGAGAGTCCGCCTGCCAATGCAGGGGACACGGGTTCATGCCCGGTCCGGGAAGATCCCATGTGCCGCGGAGCAGCTGGGCCCGTGAGCCATGGCCGCTGAGCCTGCGCGTCCGGAGCCTGTTGCTCCGCAACGGGAGAGGCCACAACAGTGAGAGGCCCGCGTACAGCAAAGAAAAAAAAAAAAAAGATACCTACTTAACAAATACCCATGGGAGAGGTCCCCAATTCTTCACCAGTTTCCCGGTTCTTATCCATTTCCCTCCCATCTCCATCCCTCTTCCTAGCTGACATTGGTAATAGAGGTGCTGAGTTCTTTCAACTAACTGGAAGGCATGCTCATCACAAATGAGGAATCCCAGGATTGCCAGCCAGACTTGAGTGGTCAGAGTAGGTACTGAGAGAGGGTGCAGACTTGGTGATCCTAGTCAATGGAAAATCACAAGTGTTGTCAGAGGATGTGGTGAAATTCGAAACCTTGTGCACTACTGGTGAACCTGTGAAACAGCAGCTGCTGTAAGTAACAGTATGCAGTGCCTCAAAAAATTTATCATAGAATTACCATCTGACCCGGCAATTCCACTCCTGGGTATATACCGCAAAAACTGGAAATGGGCTCAACAGGTATTTGTACACCCATGTTCACAGACGCATTAGTCACAACAGCCAAAGGGTGGAAACAACCCAGGTCCATCCACAGATGAATGGATAAGCAAAATCTACATGGTATATCCACATAGTGGAATATTGTTCCGCCATAAAAAGAAATGAAATTCTGACATTCGCTACAACATGGGTGAACCTTGAAACTATGATGCTAAGTTCAATAAACCCCTCACAAAAAGACAAAAACTGCATGGCCGCACTTACAGGAAATATTTCAAATAGGCAAGTTCATAGAGACAACAAGTAGATTCGAGGGTACCAGGGGCTGAGGGAAAGTGGAACTAGGGAGTTTTTGCTTAATGGTCAGAGTTTCTGTCTGGGGTGATTTTTTAAAGTTCTGGAAAGAGATAATGGTGGTGGCGGTACAACATTGTGAATGTAACTAACGTCACTGACTTGCACACTTAAAACTACTAAACGTGGCGAGTTTTGTGTTATATATTTTTCACCATACCAAAAGTATACTTTGTTCAAAAAAAAGGTCAAGTCCTTGAACTTGCTGGTCATAGCAGGGCCCTGGCTTACGATGGGTAGCTTCAGGCCACGCCGCTCTCCCCCTCACTCTCCAGCCTCTTGGGCCTGGCTCAGCCTTCCTGTCCACTGTGCTCTCTCCCATCACTGGGCCTCTGGAATGTTCCTCCACCTGCCCAAAGCAAGCCTTTTCAGACCACCCAGGCTAGGTCAGGTTCCTTGGTTATATGCTCTCAAAACCTATACTCTTTCTCTTCAAAGTACAACCTCCAGTGATGGGTTATTCCAATGACTCCTGACTCCCCCTGGCTCTCCCAGCGACAGTGTCTGTTTAAATCTCTCCATTTTAGTGCCATTGCCCATAGCAGGCCCTCAGTAAATAAATACGTGCTGGATGAAGAAACACATGAAAGACTGAGCTAGTCTGTCGTCTTCTTCCCACCTCCTCCATCATCTCTATCCCATGATTCGTTATCCACAGGACTTCGGTCTGTCTGAAATAATTTGAAGTATTTATTTCTTTATGTATCTGTGGTGTCCCTGCCTTCTCATTCAAACCCCTTCAGAGTAGGGCCCTTTTCTGCCTTGTCCACTGCACTACCCCCAATATAGAACAGTGCCTGCCATGTCGTAGGGCTCAATGGACATCCATTCGATCAATGAATAAGCAGACCTTCATTAGCTCCCGCCTGGATTATCTTCTTCTCGATTTCATGGTCTCCATATCAACGCCAGAGTCATATGGCTACAGATGTTGATTTGCCTGTGTCCCACTTCTGCTTTAAGCCAGGGTCCAGAGGTATGGTCCCTGTTCCTGTCAGAGGATACACCGGCCTCTCCTGACACACCCCATGTCACCGCTCAAACCTTCCCAGGCTGGAGGGCTCTAAGCTCACTACACAGACCGTTCTTAACCCACGCTCTTCTCTCTCCCCAGAATACCATTCCCTGCCTCTTCGTCTGGTTAGTACTTTCCCACCCATCAAGACTGCTCAGATGCCATCTCTTTGCAGGATGCCTTCCCCAAACCTCTATCATGATCCAGAATTGTTAACCGCTGGGCTCCCCCACTAGACTCGAGGCAGCAGAGCTGGGAGCAAGTTCCGTTCATGTCGGGACAGGGCTCACTGCCCGGCATAAGGCAAGCCCTCAGTGAAGAGGGGCTTCACCAAACCCAACTGTTCAGAGTGAACTTGAGAAGGACAAGAATGGTCTCTTGTTTGAGACCAACGATCGCAATTCTGTAGAACCACCCTTGGACCAGACAAAAGGGCATTTTAAGCCCCGAGCTCTGCAGGTCCCACCTGGCCCTCCTCATGCTGTGCCCCAAGCCTGTGGGGTAAGGAATCTGCAGCCGCAAGTGAACGTTCCTACCTGGAGCTCGCACCTTCCCTTCCAGGCCTCTCTCTGGGTATCCAGAGATTATCGTTTGCAGACCTGTCCTTCCGAAGGTGCCCCATGCCACCAGCGTGCTGGGCGGCTGACTAAGGAACGTTAAGGCTTCCTTTTTTGTGGAGGCCGTGGACAGAACTTAGATGTACAGGCTGGGGTGGCCACGTACATACATCGGGTATGGGATGGAGCCAGAAATAGGAAGAGAGGCAGGGCAGGCTGCCCAGCCTAGAACCACAGCGGACGCTCTACCACCATGTTTCAGAATTCTGAGGAGTTTGAGCACTCTAAATTCAAGCTTAGTCTTCTAACGTGTTATGAAGATGTTTACTTATCAAGATGGAAAAAAAAAAGTACTTTATCAATCTATTGGCTTAGCTGTAACTCTGAAACATCTCGACAAGTGGTCTGTGGGCCTCTATGTTACCCTTGCCTGGGGTCTCCCTAATGTTAAGGGCAGGCCTGACCTCACCACCAGGAGAGGGGCATCATGGAGTGTGGGGCTCGTGTCTCGAACACAGAAGCCTCTAGAAATACAAGGTATTTTTTTTACTCTAAATAGAGATTTTACATATAACTGAACACATGATATAGATAGGATTTATTAGCAGGGCTGAGAGACAGAAGCACCTCTCGGTCTTCTCTGAGGAAAAAATGCAGGAAGGGAAACAAGCAAGATGGTTTTGTCTCAAACTAGTTGATGTCAGAAGAGGAATTACTGGGGGGTGGTGGGGAGACGGAGAGAAGCTTCCAGAACACTGGAAGTGTTCCACATCTTGATCAGAGTGGCGGTTACTGGGTAATGCACATGTTAAAATTCACCAAGCTGCATACTTGAGATGAATGCACTTTACACACGAGCAGTTTTGGGAGTCAGTCAGCTGGGGCTGGCCAGCTCCATGCCCTCAAGCAAGTCACTTATCCTCTTAAACCTCAATTTACTCACGAGGAGTAGGTGAGGTCAACTCCCTACCTCAGGGTATTGCAGGAGAGGAAGGACGTGCAAGTGCTTCATCACTGGTGGTTATTATATTATATCAGCGACATTAACTACTTGTGCGTTAGCTATGTAAGCTGGTGCTTAAAATGCTTGAAACTTTGAAAGGTATGGATTTGTTTAAGGTAGAGTTTTTCTAAATGCAACAGAATGAGTTAGTTCTGTCCAAAACTCTCCTCCGCCTAACAAGTCTGTCAATACCACTCATTTTCACTGACGGATTTCTTGGAAACCACACTTGGGTCTAGGTGTCAACTTTTCTGCGTGGTAAGCAGGTTTCCCCTTGGCCATCAGGCATCATGATGTGACTGGAATTCAATCCTAAGGGAAACTAGAGCCCACGGTGGAAACTGGCTTATTGAAAAAGACCTTTATTACTCTTGCAGTGGACTTCACCTTGGGCCCCCCAAAGAGGCCTGGTCCTGGTTGCATTGATTCCTTATGGTGATGTCTCAGCTCTAATCTAATTCCACATGTAAGCTCAGAGGATGTGGAGAGATTTTTCTGGCTGTTTTATATTAGGTAAGCCAAGCCAGGATAGCAAGTTTTGAGTCTCACAAAATATGGACTATGCCTTCTTTGTTATACTGCTGTTAAATTCTGCTGTTCTCTAAATCCAACTTCCAAAGGAGAAGTGGGCTTCTCCTAGAGTCCTAGAAGCTTTGAGAGCAGCATCCGTACATCATCAAACCTTTACCTGGGGCCCGCCAAGGACAAAGGACCATCACAGGTACCGTGGGAAGAAATGAAGAGGATCTCGGCTCTCAGAGAGCTTAACTGGCAATCGACCCCCTAAATGACGTACTAGGAATGTGAACTTCAACCGTGGAAATGGGCGTGGGTGCAACTAACTGCAGTGCGAGTCAGGCCAGGACCAATGCTCAGGAGAAGGGCGGGAGAAGGAACCAGAACAGGGCACTCAGAGGCAAGGCGCAGTGCCGCGCTTTGCTTATGTCTCATTTAGTCTCCCCAACAATCGGGCAAAGCAGCTAGGATTATTCTCATCTCACAGATGAGGAAACTGAGGCTCAGAGAAGCTAAGACATAGCCCAAAGTCAAAGTTTGTAACAGAGGCGGGACTGGCGACATCTGTGAGGCACAACACAAAGTGAAAATCTAGGACCGTATGTTAGAAAATTAAGAATTTCACAGCAGTGACAGTAGTGCATTAAAATCAAGCATGGGACCATTCCGAGTGCAGGGCCCTGTGTACCTGCACAGTTTTGATGCCCACGAAGCCAGCCTTGAATGGAGGAGCTACAAAGAATTGTGGAAGGAAAGAGGGATTAATCTTGGTTGGAAAGGTTGATAAAATGAAAAGCTTTATTGATAGGGGTGGCAATGAGCTGGAAGGGGAATGTCACTTTGGTTTCATATAGTCAGACCCAAGACCACCCTGGTGGTGCTTTTTAACCTGAGCAAGATGTAGCCAGGAGCTTAGGTAGCTCCTGAAGCCTATGAGACTAAAGAGTCTGTCCCGGGAGCAAGCTGCCAGTGCTTGGTCTAATTCTTTGCTGTCTGCAGCTTTCCCAATCCCTCTGAGAACTCTGTGACCTTCCGGACCAGCTCCAGGCCTAGACTGGACATGTCTGCCTAGTTCCCTATCATGTTAAGAATACGTCGAAAATAACAGAATAATTCAGCATCAGTGGCTTGAACAAATATAGGCCTATTTTTCTCACAAAACAAAGTCTAAGAGTAGATAGTTTCTAGCATTCGTTCAGTTCTCAAAATGTCAGTATTGGCCTCTCTGTGATTCTCCTGCCCTTTTTGTCAGGGTATCACCTCACGGTTGCAATATGCTTACTGTAGCTCCAGCCATCTTGACTGCATTCAAGATAAGTAGAAGAGGAAAGGGTGACACTACACACAATAGGGAAAGCAAAAGCTTTCTCAGGAGCCCCACCTCCAAATGGTGGCCCTTAAATTTCATTGACTAGAGCTGGGTCACAGCCACCCAGAACTGCCAAAAGGGCGGAGAATCAAAGAACAGTGACTGGCTCAGCACTGGAACTGGCCACTAAGCTGCCATGAAAAAAAGAGAACTGGTGTTGAGTAGGTCTTCAGCCTGTTGGTGACTCTATGGACAAATCTAGTGCCTGGTGTTCATTCCAGTCCACCTGTATGTCTCCCAGAAACAGTCCTAGGGAATCTTCGGGTCATGGTTGGCCTGGGTATTAATCTGGGGGTGCCTGTTATCCCAGGACTGTGGGCAGCTAGGCGGTCTTCGAAGCGATGACCTGCGTTCCCACGGCGCCTCACCTCTTCCCTTTAGGGCACTTACAACTCACACAGAGGATTGAGGTCTTTCCAAGGATGGCCCTTCTCTCCTGTGGGACTATAAACTCGGAGAGGGAATATCCATGTTCAATCTGAAGAAATGTATTTAAGGATGTCAGTTGTTAGGAACTGAGATTTTGCTGCAATCCATTAATGCATAATAAAGCCTGCAGCACAGACACGAGGAGAGTGATAAGAGAAAGCACAGAGTTCCTGTAATAACACAACTTGGAGAGCGAAGGAGGGCTGGCAGAGAAGGCTGTTGACTTATCCATCCATCCATCCGTTTAAATGTTTATTTAACATTATGTGCCAAGCACTGTCCTAGGCTCTGGGGATATATTAATGAATAGGATAAACAGGTCCCTAATCTCACGGGGCTGATCTCAATCTAGTCCAGGGAAAAAGAAAAATAAAGCTCAAGTAAATAAACAAATATATAGGGTAACGTTACACGCTTTACAGAGAATTACAAGCTTCTAGGAATTGGGTCATCCAGGAAAGCCTTCTCTAAACAAATTGCACGTGACTTCAAATCTGAATGAAGAGAACGTTTCCAGAACCGGCCCTGCAGGGCTTGGGGGAAAACACCTTGCGGGCAGAGGCTAAACAGAGGAGAAAACAAGAAACAAAGCTTCAGGGCTGGGGTGTTGGGAGCCAGAGGGAGGCAGGCAGGGACCTCTGAGTGTTGAGGGTCCAGGGCTTTGTCGGCGAGTGGGCGGAGCCTCCGGATGAGAGCTGGGTCTTAGAGGATGAGTCCAGGTAGTGAGGAGGGAGCAGGGGGAAGGGTCATCCTATGGACAAAGCAGGATAATGGCAAAGCCCAGAGGCTGTGTGTGGCTGGGCAAGTGTGACGCGGGGCAAAGGGAAAGTCCTCCGAGACACAAGGGGCCGCTGACAAGTGTCCCTGTCCTAGACCCTTGAGAACTGCCTGGGGGAGAGTGAGTGCGGAGAGGAGTCTTAAACTCAGGGCAGAGAATGCCAGTGGGAGACCCTCTAGAGGCGTCGAAATATCCAGAAAAGAAACGACGAGGACACACACCTTGGAGGGGGCTGGGTGGTGGGAAACACCGTCGATCTGGTAGATGAGTAGCAAGTAGAAAACATGACCGGGCTTTCATCTTTGGAAGCTCCGCAGGGCCCACCTGGTTCTCTACCGGTTACAAGCGTGCGCTGACGGCAGTGGAATGAATGAACAGATGATGCGAGGCTCAGCAGCTCCGGAGAGCAGCGAGAGAGAAACGAGTTGCAGCAACAGAAAGGGCTGCCTCCTAAGTCACTTTCTGTTTACCAAGATGTTTCATAAAAGACGCTGACTTTTTAATTTTTCCCTACCGTTACCTTCGGCAGGAAAGCAAGCTGGGAGAAGTGGTCATCTGGAGCACTAAACTAATTTACAGAGGTGTGAAAAGGTCACTTCAGATTTACCGCTGAGCACATCACCCCGACTTGGCTGGGGGCAGGGCTCCCGGCTTCGGTGAAATCGGTTTCCCCTCCTGTGTTTTAGGGTGAACAGCATGGTGGGAAGCTCTGGCGTGGAGGCTGCAATCCCTTCCCTGCCTTTTCTCCATCATCTTCCTTCCCATTTATTAATGTGATGTTCCCAGAGTCGAGATAATGATTTAAAAGCTCTAATTTTGTTACATTCTGAAGCCTGTCTGCCATCAAGGCTGATTGTAATGAGATTTGGGGGAAGGAGCTGAGCTCTTAGCTGGGGTCAATTCATCTCTCGGAGAAAGTGCTACCATCAAAACACCCAGGAATTATTAGCACTTAGAGGATGGCTGAAGAGACCTATTAATGCAAGCTGCCTGGGGAGTCCTGAAGTGTGAGGTGCAATTTTATTTCTTATTTATTTCCTCCGGCTTCATATTTAAGGGTGAAGAAAAGATGGGTAGAAAAGATCTAGTGAAAATCACTAAATACTTAGTGATGCTGTCCCAGCGCCTTGCCCAGGTACCACGTTCTGGCACTCCTAGATGTGAGCACATCAGCACACGGTAGGTCTCGCGTCCACTTCTCAGCCCAGCCCTGCAGACAGGAGAGGATGGCCTGGTTTCCATTTTCGTTCTTTTAGAATGAGGAATCTGAGGCTCAGAAAGAGTAAGTCCCTTTCTCTAATAAGTGGTAGAGCAGGATTGAAAGCTGGGTTTTCCATTCCCGGTGCACTGTTTTCATAAATCCATCACACCCCTTTCTTTACACGCCAGGCTCTGTGTGATGCAGTCTGGGGGTCCGGAGAAATTTTAGCAGGTGGTTTCCAACCCTGCCTGCATGTTAGACTCAGCTAGGAAGCTTTAAAAGAAGAAAATAATGTCAAAACCTGGTCCCCACCCCCAGAGATTCTGCTTTAATTAGATGAGGTCAGGCCCAGACCCTTTGAGCTTACAGAGATGGGAGAGAAGGAAGAATGTGGGAAAGACACTGAATCGTCGGGGGGGGCCGTGGTTACTCTGTTACTATTTTTATTACTATCAATGCTTTAGTGACTGCAAGAACCGCCAGGTGCCCTGCCTGCTTCTGGCCCTTATCACACTCAATCCCACTAACTACCCTCGGGGGCGGAGAACATAATTGACACTTTTAGGCAACTTAATATGGCGCAGTGAGACGAATTAAGGGCTTGGAACTAATAGGAACTGACTTCAAAACCAAGTTCTGCCGGTTTCTATTTGTGTGATTTTGAACAAGTCACTTAAAGCTCTTTAAGTCAAATTTGCCTGGTTTGTAAAATGGGATGTAAAAATTGCCTAAGTTATAGTGTGTGGAGATCAAACGGAAGAAAGTGTGTCTTTGAACTTTGTAGCGTCTACTATGTAGGCCATCAAAACAATGTCCTGGGGCTTCCCTGGTGGCGCGGTGGTTGAGAGTCCACCTGCCGATGCAGGAGACACGGGTTCGTGCCCCGGTCCGGGAAGATCCCACATGCCGCGGAGCGGCTGGGCCCGTGAGCCATGGCCGCTGAGCCTGCGCGTCTGGAGTCTGTGCTCCGCAACGGGAGAGGCCACAACAGTGAGAGGCCCGCATACAGCAAAAAACAAAAAACAAAAAACACAACGTCCTGATGATACTACAGAGGAAAAACCCTGAGGATCAGAGCAGGAAGCAAGTTGCCCAAGGTCACAGGCAGGACGGACACACTCCAGATACAAATCCGTATCGCCTCCTCTACTGTGGACCTATAGGATTAAACCACCAGATGAACATTTTCATGGTACCTGGTTGCCCTGAAGGCATCTGCATCTTTAGACCTCTGTCTTAAAGGAACGGTAGGATAATGTGGGCGGAGAGGAGTAGGAAAAGCTTCCTAGTGTCTTTGGATGGTGTTAAGTCTGAGGCCAAAATACTGCCAGTGCTTGGGGGATCACGGAATAGACCAAACTCTATAGGGCCGAGAGTTTACATTCAAATAATTGGAAAATTTTAAAGCTGGAAGTCATATCAACTGTAGGTTTCACGAAGGAAATGGGAAAAACTCCAGAGGTAGAACGAGACTTAAGGTTTCTAAAGTAGTAGCTATAAAAAGACTTGCCTTGGAAACTGGGGCAGACTTGCCTTGCCTGTAGCGGTTCTGAGAATCAGCTGAAATAGCGGACGAGCGCTTCTCAGCGCTGGCTGCATATCAGAATCACCTGGGGAGCTTTCACAAGACTCCAGAAGCGGATTAAGTCAGCAGGCTGGGGGTGGGCCGGGCAGTAAAAACTCCCCAGGCAAATCAATTGTGCAGTCAGACCTGAGAAACCACCCCTCAGAAGCATCGTGCAAATCTGAGCTGTGATTATGTTATTATGCAAGTACCCCCAAGACCATTATGAAACACAGTGCCCACCTTCTACTGAGGTTCCAGTAAGAGCTAATGGCGCTATCTACAGCAGAAGGGACCAGTTAAACCAAAGGAGGAGCTGTCCGTCCTGAGGGGGGATTAAAAGAATCCCTTGTGGTTGCCTCTCTAGGGCAACCCGAGCATAGACTCCACGACCATGTGACCTCCAGCCTTCATTTGCTCTTTAATAAAGGAAATAAGTAGAACCGCACGGAGCTAATATCTAAGGCTGGGCTGGAGGCCGTGGGGGCAGGAGGTGGAGTTGGAGAACACTTCAGCTTTCGGAACAGCTCCTCCTGTTTCAGAATGAGGATGAATTTCTATCTCCCAGGTCTGCGTACACCCAGCTCTCACACAATAGATATGTGTCAACTGTACTTAGGATACTGACTTCTTTAAAAATAACGTTTTTCTGATTGTATGAAAAATACACGTTCATTTTCAAAATTTGGCAATAAAAATATTAAAAGCTTAAATTGCCCATAATCTCACAGCTCAGAGGCAATCCTTATTAATATTAATTAACATTATTTATGCCTTTTTTCCCCATTCTCTATATATACTCACTTGATAATGAAAACTTTAGCTCACTTTTTCATGGCATTAATCACTCCTGAGTAATAATTCAGAGCTGAAGCTTAAATCAGAAAAGATTCAAATTCAAATGCAGTTTATTACGTTACAAGAAAAACCCCTTTGGCTCAGTGTGTTTTCACATGATCCAATACGCTGCTTACTATACAGGCATACCTTGTTTTATCGTGCTGCACAGATATTGCCTTGTTTACAAATTGAAGGTTTGTGGCCACCCTGCGTTACCAGTTGATGGTTAGCATTTTTTTAGCAATAAATTATTTTTAAATTAAGGTATGTACATTGTTTTTTTAGACATAATGCTATTGCACACTTAACAGGCTACAGTGTAGTGTAAATGTAACTTTTATATGCCCTGGGAAGTTTAAAAATGTGTGTGAATTGCTTTATTGCAATATTCTCTTTATTGTGGTGGTCTGGAACCGAACCTGCGAGATCTCTGAGGTCTGCCTGGACTTTGAAAAAGTAATGAGTGATTACTGGGGAAATATAGTCACCTCTAAGAAATTGACATTAGAGTTGAAGAACAAGTTCCCAAATCACGTTCCAGAAAGACTGCAACTTTTCTGCTCTTTGCTCCCCAGTTACGGGAGCAGGATATCAGACAGGTGCGGGTTGAGACCTCAATGTCTTCAGAAGGTGCCCTGTGAGTAGCTAAGCAGGTGTCAGGACTAACTCTGGGGGGCCTGGGCTGGTAGCTCCAGGAGCCAGACTTCTCTGAGATGCCCTGGGTCCCACGTGTCCCCCGCAGCGGGGCACACATGCCCCAGGAGCAAAAGCATGTAATCCCAGTTAGGAACACACAGGTATGATGCATTCCCTGACGATGGCCCTCATAAATCCCTCCTGCCTCTTCCCCAGGCCCTCAGCCCCGCTTCCTGGAGGGTGGTGCTGAAGCATAAGAACCAGAAATCAATCTGGCACGTGAAGAGGCACCTCCAGGTATCTTGCAGGGCACACTTGTTCTGTTCTCTCTTCCTACGCAGCTTGCTGAGCTGCAAATCGCCCCCTTCACTGCCTTCCTGCCCCACTTCATTGATTATCAACCCAATAATCCAGAACAGGTATTTCCTGGGGGCACCATCTAGGTGATGATATAATTAAGAGGGCTACAGAGCTGTTTAAGTAACACGTGTTTGTAATTTGCATCTTTGTATAGTTAATTAGGACAACAGTCAAAATTCTCTCTAGCAGTTTTCCACCTCAAAGTCTAATTATTCTTATGGCACTAACATTTTCTGATGGCCTACTATGTGTCAGGCACTGTACTAGATCCTGGGGCAATACGGTCCAGGCCTTCAAGGCTTATAGTTGTGGAGACGAGAAATCAAATAAATGTAACGGGCTGTGATTGGGCTATCAGTATCTGTGTTAGTTTCCTAAGGCTGCTATAACAAAGTACCACAGCTTAGCGGGCTTGAGCCTCAGAGATTAACTGTCTCGTGGCTCTGGAAGTCCAAAATCAAGGCACAGGCAGGGTTGACGCTGGGAGGGAGAATCTGTCCCACACCTCATTCCGGTGGCCTCGGGAGTTCCCTGGCTTGTAGATGGCGCTCTCCCTGTGTCTCCACATCCTCTTTCCTCTGTATGTGTCTGTCTTTGGGTCCAAAATTATCTTTTGATAAGGGCACCAATCATATTGGATCAGGGCCCACCCTAACAGCCTCATTTTAATTTGATCATCTGCAAAGACCCTATTTCCAAATAAGGCCACGTTCACGGGTACTGGGGGTTAGGACCTCAGCATCTTTTTCAGGGACACAGCTGACCCATAATGGTACCTGTATCTATGTACAAAGCACAGAGGGGAACACAGAAGAGAAGCAACAGAGCCTGCTGGGAGAGTGTGGGAAGGAGAGGACTTTCCAGGAAGACACCAGCAGCAGCATGTCAGAGAGATGCCCCACAGCTGGCTGTTCCCCGGTGAGGCCGCTCCAGGGACCCCAGAATCTGGGGGAGGAGGAGAAAGAGAAGCCCCTGGGAACCCAGAGACTCCCACAGAAGCGGCCCTGGTGGAGAGTCTTTCTCCCCAGGTTATTCAGGATGTGAAGAAGGAAGGGAAGGTGGTGGGAAGAGGGGCAGTGGCTGTTCAGAAGGACTCTGGAATCGCCAGGCACCATCACCCTGAGCAGACCTGCCCCTAATACTTGTGAGGCTTGGGGCGAGTGGAAGCCCCCATCTCATACGTCAACACTTGGCAAAGAGCAGCCCCATGAGCCTTCGGCATCTCGAGGAGGGGAAGCAGGCGAAGGTGAACGGTGCGCTCCGTTACCCGTGCCAAGCAAGCGTCATCAGAGGGTGCGCCCCGGAGGGCTGCCGTCCTGGGGCTTCTGTGGATGTGTCCATCCGGATGAATGCCATTCCTAAAGGGTTTCATAACTCAACTGGTCTAATTTATAACAACACTTTAAAAAACAGATACATGCACATAATTTTCCACTCCACTTGTTAGTGGAAATAAGTGGCTGTAAACACCTCTCTTCTTTTGCTGGGATGTGAACACCGGATAAAGCCTCACTTCGCTGTCTTTATTCCAGTCGGTCACCAGGATCCTAAGGCGAAGAGGCTGGCAGAACCAGGGCTGGCAGGTTGCCTGGGGCCTTTCCCCCGGAGCGGAGCAATGGAGTGGCGCAAAACAGACACAAGCCAGAGGGGGCCTCAGCCTCCCTCCTCTGTCTCAACGCAGGCCTAGCAGGGCGGCTGCCTGGGCTTCTTCACTCCTGCCTCCAATCCACCTGGGTGAATCTGGGTGATGCAGCTAAGTTTCTCTGTGCCTCAGTTTCCTCATCTCTAGCACGGGGTTGAGGATGATTCCTAACTGGTGGCTTTGCTGTGAGAATGAAGTGAGATCATGCATGTGATGTGCTTCCCGTGAGGGCTGGCTCCTGGAAAAATGTTACGTAAGTAGTACCTATTGTCATTTTTATTATGAGGCTCCCCATGCTGCCATGTCACCTTCACTGCCGCTGTCAGTTGTGTGACAGATGAAGAAACCAACTCCCAGGAAGTTAATTGACTTGTCTGGACTCTAGAGACTCGGGGCAGGCATGGAATTCAGGGCTGTTTTTTTCCTACCAAGTCCTTTGTGATCAGCAGAAAAAGCCAGAAAGCATGGTCTTTCCTGGTGGATAAAATGTTAACACTTTCAAATGAATCAAGGCAACCTAAAGGTGCCAGGGTTTATCCAGTGTAATAGTCAAGGTTCTCCAGAGAACAGAACCAATAGGATCTGTATCTATCTATCGATCGATCAATCAATGCATCAAAAGAGAGAGATTTATTTTAAGCAATTGGCTCACACGATGGTGGAGGCTGGCAAGAACAAAATCTGCAGGGCAGGTGGCAGGCTAGAGACCCAGGGAAGGGTTGATGTTGCAACTAGAGTCTGAAGGCAGACTGCAGGCAGAATTCCCTCTTCCTCAGGGTTTGTCGTTCTGTTTTCTCTTAAGGCCTTCAACTGATTGGATGAGGCCCACCCACGTTGTGGAGGGTAATCTGCTCTACTCAGAGTGTACTGATTTAAACTTTAATCTCGTCCCCCAAATATTTACCTTCATAGCAACATGTGCACTGGTCTTTGATCACCTATCTGTGTACCATGGCCTAGCCAAATTGACCCATAAAATTAACCATCACATCCAAAACATGCAGCAGTGCAGGCCCTACCCAACAAGCACCCACAGTGATTTTTTTATTTCTGCCAGATCTCTGCAGGAAAATAAACTCATGACTTGCAGCCCAGAAAGACCTGAGCAGCATGGGATTGTGGGGAGGAGCTGAGATGAGAATGAAGCCTACACGCTGCGGCATTACCTCTGCAGGTGCTGCTGACGGTGCCAGCTAGCCTGCTCCCCTGTTTCTCTTTGCTTGCCCAGTTCTTGTTCATTCCCTGAGAGGTCACTTCTTCTGGGAAGCCTCCCCCGACACTCTGAAATGGTGCTCGTTTTCCTCTTAAATATTCCCTGGCACCCAGTGACCACGCCGTGCCAGGGCACTTCTCCCATGTAACGTCACTGCTGGTTACTTGTCAGTTGCTCACACTGGACTGTCAGGGCCTCGGGGACTACGCTCCACAAACACTTCTTGAATGGATGGATGAGTGTTATGGACTTCATGTTTGTGTCCCCCCCAAAATTCATATACTGAAACCTTAGCCTCCAAGGGGATGATATGAGGAGGTGGAGCCTCTGGGGGGTAACTCGGTTTAGATGAAGTTATGAGGCTGGAGCCCCCATGATGGGATTAGTGTCCTCCTTCTAAAAAAGACTAGAGCTCCCTCCACCATGTGAGGACACAGCAAGAAGACAGCCATCTGCAAACCAGGAAAAGGGCTCTCACCAGACACTGGAGCTACCCACACTCGACCTTGGACTTCCCAGCCTCCAGAACTGTGAAAAATAAATTGTTGTTTAAGCCACCCAGTCTATATTATTCTGCTACAGCAGCCTGAACTAAGACAGATGAGTGAATGAAAGAATGAATGACCCTGGGGAGTTCCCTGGTGGCCTAGTGGTTAGGATTCTGGCCTTTCACTGCTGTGGCCCAGGGTTCAATCCCTGGCAGGGGAACTGAGATTCTGCATGCAGTGCAGCCAAAAGAAAAAGAAAAAAAAGAATGAATGACTCTATAAGGCCAGGAAGAAGGGCTTGTCAGCATAAAGCTGACCAAAGGGGCCTCAGACACAGGACACCGGGAGCAACAACCTGCAGTGTCTTAGTCCGTTTGGGCTGCTAAAACAAAGTACCGCAGACTGAGCATCTTATAGACCATGGAGATGTATTGCTCACAGCTGTGAAGGCTGGAAGCCTGAGATCAGGGCGCCAGCATGACCAGGCGGGGGTCTCTTCAGAGTCATATGTCCTCACATGGCAGAAAAGGCAGGGAGATCTCTGGAGACTCTTTTATGAGAGCTCTAAGCCCATTCATGTCAGTTCCATCCTCATGACGTAAGCATCTCCCAAAGGCCCCACCTACTGTACTAATACCATCACGTAGGGCATTAAGATTTCAACATATGAATTGGTGGGGGACACAAACGTTCAGACCAGAGCATCCAGGGTCCCCAGCACCAAGGGCAGGGATTTTCCTCTTGCCCCTTACGCCGTGGAAGCCAAACAGCCTCCTTCCCACCTGGCCCTCTCCCTTTCTCAGCTGCACGAGAGCATCACAGAGTAAAGAGCTGAGGCCGGCAGTGAACCAGGACCCGGTCCTGGGGCAGACTCACCACCCTCTGGCTGGTCTGGCCAATCTGCTTCTGAGTGTGGACCGTGATGACAGCAAGGGCTGGGTACCCTCTCACTTCCCAGCAGCCCCCTGGGAGCCCAGAAGGCCTGGGCAGGCCTCCGTACGCTGGCTTCCTTCCACTCCTGAGAAGAGGCTGTGGCCTCACATTCCCAGTCAGGAGGGGCTCAGCACCTTTATTTGCTGCCTGCACTTGAGCCCGTGAAGACGCCCCCAAATTTCTCTAATCGTGTTAACTCCCTATGTCTGTCATCCTCAAAAGCTTTTGTGCCCCTAGATCATCAGAAAAACATACAGAATCCCTGCTCACAAGTGCTGGGACCTTAGGCCTTGTTCTCAGCACCCAGCGCGAGCTGCCTCACCTGGATGTCCTGCAGATGGGGAGGTCGGTCTGTCTATCTATCTATCTCTCTATCTACCTATCTATCTATATCTAGATATATAGATATACACACAGGCGCACGCCCATATGGGTCACAGAAAAGCGAGGCAGTAAGGAAGCTGTTCCCCAGTCTCCCAGTGATTCTATGTCATGATAACGATCATTATAATCATTATAATATTAGCCACCCGCTGCTCCAGAATGGCTGTGAGGATTAATGGGATGTTGTTAACAAAGTCCTTGGGGAAAGCTCTTTAGCAGGGACTGTCTTTAACCTCTTTCGGGTGGGGGGGAAGAAAGGATAAACTAGGAACGGGACCACATCCTGGCCATCGCCCTGCCATGTCCTAGCTGCAAGGCCTTAGGCCACTTGTGTCCCCTCTCTGACTCTGTTTCCTCATCCATAAAATGGGCTCACAGGGCTTGTCCGTCCTCTCTCCTGGGATTTGGGTGAGGACAAAAGGAGATCCTGTTAGTGAATGCCCTGTGAAATCTAGCAAGCTTGGAACACACTCCCAAGCCTGACCCTGCGTTATCAACCTCAGGTCATGTTTCTGCATCAGACAGCTTGGGAGTCCACTGGCAGCTCCTTCTCAGAAGTCCCTGGTCTGCTCCACATGACTCACTTGTTTCTTCTCTATCTCCACTGGTGCTGGGAGGTGTCCTTTGGATGAGTGGCTCTAGGCTAAAAGGAGCACATGGGGAGAGCTAGGCTCCTGTTCTCTGAATATGTCCTTCGGCATCTATCCCTGCCCAATCGACGGCTGAGGAATCTCTGAAAGCTCAGATGGAGGCTTCCCACAGGGTTCCAGGGCAGAGTTCAGGCCCTGAGCCCTTCTCACAGCAAGACCAGGTTAAAAGCTCTCTGGTTCCCCAGAGACAGAATCACCTTCCCTTTGGAAGACTCTTTTCCTAAAATGACCTCTGAGCCCTAGGTCAGTAGACGTTGGTGTACATAAGGAGTGGAAGTTAAACTAAGAGCAGCAAACTCCAGGATAGGGTGGCCCTGGGAACCTTGGAAGGAGACACTGGAGCAGGTGACAACAAAAGTAGTTATATCCTGTCTGCAAGAAACTTCAGGACAGGAAGTGTACCAGGACCACAGTTTCATAGCCTAAGACCCTGAAGTGGTTTCCTGAAATTTAAAAAAAAAAAAAGTCACCCATAAGAGGTGTCATTTAGAGAGCACTAAAAATGCTTTTCCAGAACATCTGTTTGTCCTATCAACAAAGCCTAATTACAGAGTTTTCAAAATCTAGTTAGGCTGAAAACACTTTTTTTTTTTTTGGCCACGCTGGACAGCTTGCGGGATCTTAGTTCCCCGACCAGGGATAGAACTCGTGCTGTCGGCAGTGAAAGCACAGAGTCCTAACCGCTGGACCACCAGGGAATTCCCTGAAAACATTCATTTCTCTAAGGAAATGTTCATTGCCTCCCTCATGGCCAGAGTACGAACTACCACCACCCTTCACCCCCTCCAACTAGTCCTGCCTCGCTAAGTTCCAGAATCGAACACCACCACCACCATCATCATCATCACTACCACTACCGACACTGATTAGCAACTCCTCTGTCCCAGACAATGTGCTAAGGTACATGACTCTCTCTTTTAATTCTTAAAATCACCCTATGACAGAACTTCTCTCATTGTCCTAATGACATAGGAAGCTCAGAGAGGTTAAGTAACCTTCCCCAGGTTGCACAGCGAATAAACAGCTGAACCAGAACTCCAACATTCATGCTCTGAACTTCTCTATTTTACTGCTCTTGGGCGTAACAGAATAGTTCCTCAACCATATTCCTGTGGAAACCAACCAGAGAGATACGGGCATGCAAGCTGAGCATTTTCTTTCTTTCTGACTCTGGGCCTGGTTTCTGTCTGTCCCAGGCCCTTGCAGGTGAGGTACATGCAGACCCTCACTCTAACTAAAGAAAATGAACCAGAGGGCCCAGGGGAACTTTGTAAAGTTTGTTGCTTCGTATCTCCAGAACTGCCTGTAACTGAATCGGTAGTGACAATACACAAATTTTCACAGTAGAATCTGTTCAGAGTAATCATTTTGGTAGAGTATCAGTTCTAGATTCCCATCAGTCACACAAGTAGAGCAGCACATTGTTTCTCTAAGGGTTTGTCTCTGACTCCAAGACTAGAAGTGGAGAAATTGACTAGCTGCACGCAAACACTGGGCTAAAATTCCCGTCCTACATCACTCCCTGTGGCAGCATTTTTCTATTTCCTGAGCGTGATTTGCTCTGATTCCAGGACACATCAATACCCCCATGTCTAAGCCACCAAATCAGCCACTGGCAGCAGAGTCTGAAAAATACCTCCTGGATTTTAAGTATCCAGGGTGGTTTGCAGCAGCACTACATCAGCCTGACAACACGAGCCAAGATATATGTGTGCTCCTGGTACAAACCATCCTTCACCCAGGCTCTGTGTGGAAGCTGACTCCCATGCGAAGCACAAGTGCACCCATCCATTCAGCCAGCTAGCCGTTGCGGAGCATCCCCGATGCACACGGGATAGGGCCGGACCTGCTTGTCTCTCACCTTCACTGAAAGGTGGAGGTTGGGTTGAGCAACCGGAGGGCCCTGGCATCTCCTGAGGGAGGATGCAGAGCTCGGTTTCCTGGGAGGGTCCAGAATGTTGGCTGTGGGCCACTGTGATCTAAGTCGACAGCTTCTCAGCTACCTTTGCTGAACTGTGCCCTCAGCTTGTTGCCCCAGGACTTTGCACTGGTTTAGGAACTTCGGGTGCTGTGGGTCGGAACTGGCTCACATAGGGGGCCTGCTGATAGGAGGAGTTCTGAATGGAAGTGGTTTTTTCCTTCTGTTTTTGCTTTGTTTCATTCCTGTCCCTTTCTCTCTCTTTCTCCCTCTCGCCCTGCTACACACATTATTTTTAAAATAACATTTACTTTTTTAATGACAAAATCAGCACATGCTCTGTAAGGATGCTTATAAAATATAGAAAACCACTAAGAAAAAAATTGCCTATAATCAATCCCACCCAGAGATAACCACAATTCTGGTGATTGTGCTTCGAGTAAATTTTTGTTTTGTTTCGTTTTGTTTTTTGAGGTACGTGGGCCTCTCACTGCTGTGGCCTCTCCCGTTGCGGAGCACAGGCTCCAGATGCGCAGGCCCAGCGGCCATGGCTCACGGGCCCAGCCACTCCGCGGCATGTGGGATCTTCCCGGACCGGGGCACGAACCCGTGTCCCCTGCATCGGCAGGCGGACTCCCAACCACTGCGCCACCAGGGAAGCCCTCCAGTAAATTTTTAACACAATACCTTTGATTGTATTTTTATAAGAGGTGCATTAAATAGCATTATGCATATACAGTCTTATCTTTTTAAAATATTAATATATTGTAAACATTTTACAAGGTCAGTATGAAGGTAGGACCTTTTTGGGTAAGCACCTTGGGTACTTTTCAGCCCAGTGTTCCCTGACTGGAGTCTCAGCCAGGCTAGAGGAAGACGGTCCAAATTACTGATGCCCTCGGCTGAAACTTTCCTTGCAGTCTTGAAGCAACTGATCTGCCCACGATCAGGAGTCATGCCTGGCAAAATCCCCATGAGACACAGCTCTCCGTGTCTAGTGGGCACATCTGATTTATTTAGGGCATTTGTTAAAACGTCCAGAGATTCTCATTCCACAGATCTGCAGGCACGAAAAACATGTCTAGTACTTGTAATGATTTCCAAACCATAGTCTATAAATTTCCAGGGTAGCCTTAAATGTGGAATGGAAATTATGGAGTGCATTTAAAGGTCTCGGTTCTATAGAGCCCCCCACATCCCCAATTCCCTCCACCCTAACTCCCAACAACTCAGCCAATTACCTTAAGGCGGCAGCCACTGAAAGGTCAAAGGTTATGCAGGGCAGCCTCAGGATTTATGTCCACTTCAAGACTCAGTGACCCTCATCAACTTCTCTTATGTGTCAGGACCGAGAAGGGACCATCAATATTGTTACAACAGAGTTGGAGGCCCGCTCATTCCCCGTGTGGGATGTGCCGCGGAAGGCATAAACCGAGGGCACTCTGGTCTCAGAAGCTTCTTATTCAACTAAGCTCTTTCAGATGAGAAATAAGTACAAATCTTAAACGTATTCATAATTTGTGAAGTGCAATAAATGCAAGACTCTTTTCTCTATAACTGAATTTAATATATATATTGAGTTCCCATTCCGTCAAGAGTGGAAACAATCTTAGCCAAGTTGAACATTCCGCACTTTTGCCCAGAGTTGTGTCCACGTTTTGAGGGGCCTATGAAGTGACCTTTTTTTTTTTTTTTGGCCTCACTGCACGGCTTGCAGGATCTTAGCTCCCCGACCGGGGATGGAACCCGGGCCCCCTGCAGTGGAAGCTCGCAGTCCTAACCACTGGACCACCAGAGAAGTCCCTGGAGTGATGTTCTGATCTATGTTTAACAATCAGCTCTCTGGGGAAAAAGTACGTGTATACATATGTACGTAAGTTTATTATAAACTTATACAGAGGATGTGAGACAATTCTAAAAAATAATAAAATATACAATATTCTTAATTTTAAATTCCATATAGCCACACAGAATGCCTTGGTTTTGCTGAACTTTTGTACCCATAGCCAACCTATGGTTGCAATTCAGCCATCCTTTGACAAGGTCAGATTACTATGAAAAGTCACCACAGCACTGATGAATGTGTATGATTTCCCTGTGAATGTTGGTTGATAGTTTCTTTTATGTGAACAAGATAAAAGTAAACCAGCAAACGTAAATAACAGAATATCACTCACTCCTCAATGATCTGAATGACCTCTTGTCTGAATCAGGTAATAATTTTAGAATACTACAAGAATATTTCCTCAATTTTCTGCGCTATTTAACACACCAAAAAACCAGCTATATACACAACACACTTTTAAATGTAATTTGCCTTATTAACATTTTCTCCATTACTTTCTTCAATCTACTCTAGAGAATCAAAAAAACAGGAAATCAAGCCCTGGTTTCCAGCATTTGCCAATTTCCTAAATACTCTCACAGTGGCTAATTTCAAGCTACTGACATGACATTATACCTGAACTTGCGAAGAGATGTTTACCATTATTTAGCATTTCCATCATACAGATAAAGATACAAAGGTTTAGAGACATGTAAATAACCTCAAGAACACATATAATAGTAAAATGATTAGGAAGTGGTAACTTTTGAGTATTTACTACCTTTCTTTTTTTAATGTAATTTACCTGTCAGTTTACATAATTTAATTTTAATAATGGCTGGGTTTAACAATCAGCACATAAAATTCCTGAAACTTTAACAATTAGCTCTTGTGAGCTGATAGACACTTGCCTATGGGCTGTCAATGATTGGGTTTGGTGGGCATTCTTCCTAGCCACTGGCAGCTATCCATACTGACACCCACTAAGAGGTCTTGCTGACCTCTGGTCTCTGGTCATGGGTCCGAGCAGGTCACCGCTGTGTCCTGATTTCTCTACACACAGTGTCTTCTCCAGGTCCATAAGCTCTCAGCTCACTCCTGTGCCTCTATGGATGAACTGGGGATGCAGATTCTAAAACACATTAGAAGACTTGGTAGTATACACTAGTCCATGCCACTCTCACTTCGCCCCAGCTTACCCTTCCCCCTCCCCGTGTCCTCAAGTCCATTCTCTACATCTGTGTCTTTATTCCTGTCCTGCCCCTAAGTTCTTCAGAATCTTTTTCTTTTTTTTTAGATTCCATATATATGTATTAACACATGGTATTTGTTTTGCTCTTTCTGACTTACTTCACTCTATATGACAGACTCAAGGTCCATCCACCTCACTACAAATAACTCCATTTCGTTTCTTTATATGGCTGAGTCATATTCCATTGTATATATGTGCCACATCTTCTTTATCCGTTCATCTGTCGATGGACACTTAGGTTGCTTCCAGGTCCTGGCTATTGTAAATAGAGCTACAATGAACATTGTGGTACATGACTCTTTTTTAATCATGGTTTTCTCAGGGTATATGCCCAGTAGTGGGATTTCTGGGTCGTATGGTAGTTTTGTTTTTAGTTTTTTAAGGAAACTCTATACTCTTGTCCATAGTGGCTGTATCAATTTACATTCCCACCAACAGTGCAAGAGGGTTCCCTTTTCTCCACACCGTCTCCAGCATTTATTGTTTGTAGATTTTTTGATGATGGGCATTCTGACTGGTGTGAGGTTATACCTCATTGTAGTTTTCATTTGCATTTCTCTAATGATTAGTGATGTTGAGCATCCTTTCATGTGTTTGTTGGCAATCTGTATATCTTCTTTGGAGAAATGTCTATTTACGTCTTCTGCCCATTTTTGGATTGGGTTGTTTGTTTTTTTGATACTAAGTTGCATGAGCTGCTTGTATATTTTGGAGATTAATCCTTTGTCAGTTGCTTCGTTTGCAAATATTTTCTCCCATTCTGAGGATTGTCTTTTCATCTTCTTTATGGTTTCCTTTGCTATGCAAAAGCTTTTAAGTTTCATTAGGTCCCATTTGTTTATTTTTGTTTTTATTTCCATTTTGCTAGGAGATGGGTCAAAAAGGATCTTGCTGTGATTTATGTCATAGAGTGTTCTGCCTATAGTTTCCTCTAAGAGTTTGATAGTGTCTGGCCTTACATTTAGGTCTCTAATCCATTTTGAGTTTATTTTTGTGTATGCTGTTAGGGAGTGTTCTAATTTCATTCTTTTACATGTAGCTGTCCAGTTTTCCAGGCACCACTTATTGAAGAGACTGTCTTTTCTCCATTGTATGTCCTTGCCTCCTTTGTCATAGATTAGTTGACCATAGGTGCATGGGTTTATCTCTGGGCTTTCTATCCTGTTCCATTGATCTATATTTCTGTTTTTGTGCCAGTACCATATTGTGTTGATTACTGTAGCTTTGTAGTATAGTTTGAAGTCAGGGAGTCTGATTCCTCTAGCTCTGTTTTTTTGTTTTTTTTTTTTCTCAAGATTACTTTGGCTATTCGGGGTCTTTTGTGTCTCTATACAAATTTTAAGATTTTTTGTTCTAGTTCTGTGAAAAATGCCAGTGGTTGTTTGATAGGGACTGCATTGAATCTGTAGATTGCTTTGGGTAGTATAGACATTTTCACAATGTTGATTCTTCCAATCCAAGAACTTGGTATATCTCTCCATCTATTTGTATCATCTTTAATTTCTTTCATCAGTGTCTTATAATTTTCTGCATACAGGTCTTTTGTCTCCTTAGGTAGGTTTATTCCTAGGTATTTTATTCTTTTTGTTGCAATGGTAAATGGGAGTGGTTTTCTTAATTTCACTTTCAGATTTTTCATCATTAGTGTATAGGAATGCAAGAGATTTCTGTACATTAATTTTGTATCCTGCTACTTTACCAAATTCATTGATTAGCTCTAGTAGTTTTCTGGTAGCATCTTTAGGATTCTGTATATATAGTATCATGTCATCTGCAAACAGTGACAGCTTTACTTCTTCTTTTCTGATTTGGATTCTTTTATTTCTTTTTCTTCTCTGACTGCTGTGGCTAAAACTTCCAAAACTATGTTGAATAATAGTGGTGAGAGTGGGCAACCTTGTCTTGTTCCTGATCTTAGTGGAAATGGTTTCAGTTTTTCACCATTGAGGACAATGTTGGCTGTGGGTTTGTCATATATGGCCTTTATTATGTTGAGGTGGGTTCACTCTATGCCCACTTTCTGGAGGGTTTTTATCATAAATGGGTGTTGAATTTTGTCAAAAGCTTTTTTGCATCTACTGAGATGATCATATGGTTTTTATCCTTAATTTGTTAATATGGTTTATCACACTGTTTGATTTGTGTATATTGAAGAATCCTTGCATTCCTGGAATAAACCCCACTTGATCATGGTGTACGATCCGTTTAATGTGCTGTTGGATTCTGTTTGCTAGTATTTTGTTGAGGATTTGTGCATGTATGTTCATCAGTGATATTGGCCTGTAGTTTTCTTTTTCTGTGACCTCTTTGTCTGGTTTTGGTATCAGCGTGATGGTGGCCTCGTAGAATGAGTTTGGGAGTATTCCTCCCTCTGCTATAGTTTGGAAGAGTTTGAGAAGGATGGGTGTTAGTTCTTCTCTAAATGTTTGACAGAATTTGCCTATGAAGCCATCTGGTCCTAGGCTTTTGTTTGTTGGAAGACTTTTAATCAATTTCAATTTCAGTGCTTATGAGTGGTTTGTTTATACTTTCTATTTCTTCCTGGTTCAGACTCAGAAGGTTGTGCTTTTCTAAGAATTCGTCCATTTCTTCCAGGTTGTCTATTTCTTGCATATGGTTGCTTGTAGTAATCTCTCATGATCCTTTGTATTTCTGTAGTGTCAGTTGTTACTTCTCCTTTTTCATTTCTAATTCTATTGATTTGAGTCTTCTCCCCTTTTTTCTTGATGAGTCTGGCTAATGGTTTATCAATTTTGTTTATCTTCTCAAAGAACTAGCTCTTAGTTTTATTGATCTTTGCTATCTTTTCCTTCATTGCTTTTTCATTTATTTCTGATCTGATCTTTATGATTTCTTTCCTTCTGCTAATTTTGGGTTTTTTTCTTCTTCTCTCTCTAATTGCTTTAGGTGTAAGGTTAGGTTGTTTATTTGACATGTTTCTTGTTTCTTGAGGTATGACTGTATTGCTATAAACTTCCCTCTTAGAACTGCTTTTGCTCCATCCCATAAGTTTTGGATCGTCGTGTTTTCACTGTCATTTGTTTCTAGGTATTTTTTGATTTCCTCTTTGATTTCTTCAGTGATCTCTTGGTTATTAAGTAGTGTATTGTTTAGCCTCCATGTGTTTGTATTTTTTACAGTTTTTTCCTGTAATTGATATCTAGTCTTACAGCGCTGTGACCGGAAAAGGTACTTGATACGATTTCAATTTTCTTAAATTTACCAAGGCTTGATTTGTGACCCAAGATATGATCTATCCTGGAGAATGTTCCATGAGCACTTGAGAAAAAAGTGTATTCTGTTGTTTTTGGATGGAATGTCCTATAAATATCAATTAAGTCCATCTTGTTTAATGTATCATTTAAAGCTTGTGTTTCCTCATTTATTTTCATTTTGGATGATCTGTCCATTGGTGAAAGTGGGGTGTTAAAGTCCCCTAGTATTATTGTGTTACTGTTGATTTCCCCTTTTATGGCTGTTAGCATTTGCCTTAGGTATTGAGGTGCTCTTATGTTGGGTGCATAAATATTAACAATTTTATATCTTCTTCTTGGATTGATCCCTTAATCATTATATAACGTCCTTCTTTGTCTCTTGTAATAGTCTTTATTTTAAAGTATATTTTGTCTGATATGAGAATTGCTACTCCAGCTTTCTTCTGATTTCCATTTGCATAGAATATCTTTTTCCATCCCCTTACTTTCAGTCTATATGTGTCCCTAGGTCTGAAGTGGGTCTCTTGTTGACAGCATATACATGGGTCTTGTTTTTGTATCCATTCAGCCAGTCTATGTCTTTTGGTTGGAGCATTTAATATATTTACATTTAAGGTAATTATCAATATGTATGTTCCTATTACCATTTTCTTAATTGTTTTGGTTTTGTTATTGTAGGTCTTTTCCTTCTCTTGTGTCTCCTGCCTAGAGGAGTTCCTTTAGCATTTCTTGTAAAGCTGGTTTGGTGGTGCTGAATTCTCTTACCTTTTGCTTGTCTGGAAAGGTTTTAATTTCTCTGTCGAATCTGAATGAGATCCTTGCTGGGTAGAGTAATCTTGGTTGTAGGTTTTTCCCTTTCATCTCTTTAAATATGTCCTGCCACATCCTTCTGGCTTGCAGAGTTTCTGCTGAAAGATCAGCTGTTAACCTTATGGAGATTCCCTTGTATGTTATTTGTTGCTTTTCCCTTGTTGCTTTTAATATTTTTTCTTTGAATTTAATTTTTGATAGTTTGATTAATATGTGTCTTGACATGTTTCTCCTTGAATTTATCCATTATGGGACTCTCTGCCCTTCCTGGACTTGATTGACTATCTCCTTTCCCATGTTAGGGAAGTTTTCAACTATAATCTCTTCAAATATTTTCTCAGTCCCTTTCTTTTTCTCTTCTTCTTCTGGGACCTGTATAATTCAAATGTTGTTGCGTTTAATGTTGTCCCAGAGGTGTCTCAGATTATCCTCAATTCTTTTCATTCTTTTTTCTTTATTCTGCTCTGTGGTAGTTATTTCCAGTATTTTATCTTCCAGGTCACTTATCTGTTCTTCTGCCTCAGTTATTCTGCTATTGATTCCTTCTTGAGAATTTTTAATTTCATTTATTGTGTTGTTCATCATTGTTTGTTTGCTCTTTAGTTCTTCTAGGTCCTTGTTAAACGTTTCTTGTATTTTCTCCATTCTATTTCCAAGATTTTGGATCATCTTTACTATCATTTCTCTGAATTCTTTTTCAGGTAGACTGCGTATTTCCTCTTCATTTGTTTGGTCTGGTTGGTTTTTACCTTGCTCCTTCATCTGCTGTGTGTTTCTCTGTCTTCGCATTTTGCTTAACTTACTGTGTTTGGGGTCTCCTTTTCGCAGGCTGCAGGTTCGTAGTTCCCGTTGTTTTTGGTGTCTTCCCCCCTTGGGTAAGTTTGGTTCAGTGGGTTGTGTAGGCTTCCTGGTAGAGGGGACTGGTGCCTGTGTTTTGGTGGATGAGGCTGGATCTTGTCCTTCTGGTGGGCAGGACAGAATCCGGTGGTGTATTTTGGGGTGTCTGCGAACTTATTGTCATTTTAGGCAGCCTCTCTGCTAATGGGTGGGGTTGTTTTCCTGTCTTGCTGTTTGTTTGGCATGGGGTGTCCAGCACTGGAGCTTGCTGGTCATTGAGCGGTGCTGGGTCTTAGTGTTGAGACAGAGATCTCTGGGAGAGCTCTCACTGACTGATATTACGTAGGGCCAGGAGGTCTCTGGTAGTTCAGTGTCCTGAACTCGGCTCTCCCACCTCAGAGGCTCAGCCTGACACCCAGCTGGAGCACCAAGACCCTTTTGGGAAGTCTGAGGTCTTTTGCCAGCATTCAGTAGGTGTTCTGTAGGAGTTGTTCCACATGTAGATGTATTTTTGATGTATTTGCGGAGAGGAAGGTGATCATCACATCTTACTCCTCCGCCTTCTTGAAGGTCCCACCCATCCCTTTTTGTTGCCAAATTATATGCCATTGGATGGATATACTACATTTTCTTTATCCATTTATCAGTTGATGGGCATTTGGTTTTTTTCATGTCTTTGCCTCTTGTGAATAATACTTTTGTGAACATCTGTGTGAAACTTTTTGTGTGGACTTAAGTTTTCATTACTCTTAGGTATGTACCTAGGAGTGGGTCATATGGTAATTCTATGTTTAATGTTCTGAGGAGTGGCCAGAATGTCTTCCAAAGCAGCTGTACCATTTTGCATTTCCACACACAGTGTATGAGTGTTCCAATTTCTCTACCTCCTTACCAACACTTGTTATCTATCTTTTTTATTTTAGCCGTCCTAGTGGGTGTGAATTGGTATCTCATTGCGGTTTTGAGTTGAATATCTCTGAAAGCTGATGACACTGAACTCTTTTCATGTGCTTATTGGCTATATATCTTCTTCTGAGAAATGCATATTCAAATCCTTAATTGGGTTGTTTTTTTGTTGTTGAGTTGTAAGAGTTCTTTATATATTCTGGATATGAGCCCCTTATTGGATATATGATTTGCAGATAGTTTCTCTCATTTTTTGCTTTATCAAATATCTTTTCAACATCAAGGAAGATAATTATGTAATTCTTTTTTTATCTATTTATATGGTAAATCATATTAACAGCTTTCTAATATTGAATAATTCTTGCATTCCTGATATGAATTCTTCTTAGCCAAGGGGTATTATTCTTTCAAAATGCTGCTACCATACTCTATTTGTACCATTTTATTTAGAAATTTACACCAATATTCATAAATGAGATTAGTCTAAACTCTCTTTTTGTGCTATCTTCATTAAATTTTATTATTAATATTTTGATGGTTTTCTAAAAATCAGATTTCCTTTTAGTCTGCTTAACAATTTAAATACAATAAAGATCATCTGTTTGGTAAAGATTTGGTGGAATTCCTCTGTGGAACCACCTGGGCCTGGTGGTTGCATCTTGGGAGGGTGTGAGAGAGGAATGACAGCTTCCTCTATTGCTTCTTAGATTCTCCATCTCTTCTGAGATTACTTTTGTGAACTCATCTCTTCTAGGGAAAATATACATACATTTGCATTAGCTGAAGTAAAACATTGTTTCATAATTTTTACAAATTTCCTCTCTGCTTATTTTCATTTCATATTTGTACACTGTCCTTTAGTAATGACTCAAGGTGTTCTCTGGGGGAAAGGAGACCCCTCTGTGTGTCCCACCTTTGCCCACTAACCCCAGTGGATCAATTTAAATGTGAGACAAGAAGTTAGATCCAGCTTGGTCAACCCAGGCTCTCCACGCAGGACACTTGGTACATGTTCCACCAAGTCAGGAGCCATTTTCCTCTCCTTCTCTTGAATGTTCTTCTCATTTCCCCTTATTCCCTTTGAGTGATTCCCTGAACAAACATATGCTAATCAAGACTTAGGAAGTAGCTTATTGCTAAATTTGAATAAGGTCTGTAATTTGTTAAGAGCACTGCACCAATTTTATTTTCCTGATATTGACAATTGCAAGATGGTTATACAAGTTGTTAGCATTAGGTGAAGCTGGATTCATGGTACATAGGAAATCTCTGAAATCTTTTTGCAACTTTTCTCTAAGTCTAAAATGAGTTCAAAATAAAAACATAATTAAAGAAAATACTTGATAGTGTACACAAAACTTGAATGTATGACTTTACAGCCTAAGATGGAGTATGTGCAATATAAAAAAGTCTTTGCTTTTTACAAATAGATTTGTTTTAATTCATATGTATTTATAGAATATTAATATATTAATAGTAGGAATGGTAATAATGAACTCACCTAAATTACATATAAAGTGATTTTATTTTTAAAACTGTAATATGTAAAACCATTCTATTTGTAAAAGTTCCAACCACCATTTACTTTCTAGGAATCGATCTGTTTTCAGTGTACAACTATATGCACCTCTAAAAAGGGGTGTATATAATTAGATAAAAATATACACTTTAACTGCTACTAACCTTATATCCCTCTTTACATCCCACCCCATCTACGTGTCAAATTTTTAGTAAGAAATTTGCTGATGTCAGCCTCTTCCCTTTCCCCCTTAAAATCCTTTAGTGGACCCACTAAAGCCTTCGTGACAAGACCCGAACTCCTCAGCAGGGCATCCACGGCTCCATGGCCTCTTCTGTGTCATTTCTCATCATTCCCACCCACCTCGACCTTGACCACCTCGACTTCCCAGGCTGGCTGAATTATTTGTAGCCTTCAACTCTGTTGACATGTCCTTGCTTTTTGTCTACCTGAATGTCCTTTCCTTCTCCCCACAACCTGCCCTTTGCCAAGGTAGTCCCTATTTGTCCTTCAAGGCTGTGCTCAACTATCAACTCCTCTATGAAACTTTCCCTGGCTGGACTTCTCTCCTTGTCTCTCCTCTGCTCCCATCACTTCCTGGCCATATTTCTACCATAGCACTGACCACACAGGTATTGTAGTTGTCTGTTTTCCAGCCTGTCCTTCCATCAGACTGTCCTCTCTTTAGAGGGCAGACACTAGGCCTTATTTATCATTTTATCATCAGGATGTATCACAGTTCCTGGCACATGGAAGATGGTTGATAAAGTGTGCTGAGTGAATGAATGAATGAATAAAATGAAATCCATACACTCCAGCTTTAGGCAAATCAACAGACACTGTTGATCACCTCTACATACCCACCAGTGACTTGAGAAAGTCAGAGTTGTATAAAGTGCGGTCTCCATTTCAAACTACTTCAAAGAGTAAGTTGCTCCTGCCCACACTCTACTGAACAGGCTTTGTAATCCAAGGCTGCTCAACCCAGAACTCCTGGTTCTGCCATCTTTCACTTGCCTAGTGCAATATTAATTGGGGACGGCAATGTGCTGAATGCAGAACTGGAGCTAGCAGGGCACTTTCATGAAGCTCTCCAAGGTCTCTGCTCTCTGTTTTAAAATAGTGCATCATCCCAGAGAAGCCCACCCCCTATCCCAAAACATGAACCGTGGCTCCTAGTGACAGCCAATGTGGCTCCCCCGTCTAGCGTATGAATACCTTAGCTGAGAATTATCCTAATAATCCAGAAGCTTTTCCCACTCTCCTTTCTGCTCAGGGACCATACTCCAAGATACAAAAGAAAGATAAAATCAATAGTTCCTTCCCTGGCTCACCCCACTTTGCTCTGTAACCTCACCACCCTCATCATCAGGTCAGTGGCTGGGAAAAAACTAGACTCCTGTCATTCTGCCACTTTATTGAACCTTAAACTCTTTTTTTTTTTTTAACCAATTTTCTGGCTGATTCTTTTACATAATGTCCCAATCTCCATGAAGAGCCTTTTCCCCTCCTGCTACCTGCATCTTCCAGAGTCAGCCTGGACGGGCAGCATCTGCACCGAAACTCAGCCTCTCTGCCACTGTGACACTAGGCCAGAGTCTTTTGCTGCCGGCCCAGACCAATGCCTAGAATGTAGGAATATCAGCAAATGTCATCAACTGGGTGACAAGTGCACTTGACCTTCCCTATATTCAGGAGTACATGAGACACTAGGCATGAAAACACTTTCAAATGCTAAAGTGATGGTTTAAGGCAGTAGCTCTTGACTGAAGACAAGGCAAAACAATGAATAATGTAACGTGTTATTAAGTATCTGTTGAGCTCCTGCTGTGTGAAGAGCTCTATGCACACTATTTCCATTATAATTTTCAGTCACTAATATTAGAAAGCATGGCATATTCAATACACCCTGTGTATCACGATCACGTATCCAGGATATGAAACCAATGCACAGTGAATCCCCATGCTACCCCCCACCCCATCTTGCTCTCAAAGCTCTTGGTAATGTGGTCACACCTTTCTCATTCGGCCTTATTTCTCATTATTCTGCTAAGGCCTCACCAGTCCATGAAAAGACTAGCTCCTCACCAAGCTCACGCTGTTCCCTGGCCTCCGGAAGCACTCTCTTCCCAACCCTCCACCACCCAGCTCTCATCCATCATTTCTGGTCCATTTCAAGGGCCAACCCCTGCACAAGCCTTTTCCTATAACTCAAGCCATTTGATACTAGAGGGAACGCAGCCTGCATCACTCCACGTTCTCTTATATCACAGAAACATATGGCTTCACATATGGCTTGTGCTGGCAAGCCCCCTGATGGCCAAAACAGCGACGTCTCTGTGCGTGTCCCCTTCAACACATCACATGGTGTCCAGCATACTCTAGTTGCTTTCACAGACACAAGCTGGTTGATAAGGACCCTGGGAGAAAATGGCCCTGAGCCTACAATCAAAAGTGGACACAGGCAGAATTGGCCCTTCTCGTGGGAGGGTCGCGGAAGCGAGGTCCCATCCCCTCCTCCCCGCTGTGAACATGGCACCGGGAGAGGTCACCCACAAAGACAATGTTCTACCTCATTACCAATTCAGTCCCCGTGGAAACCTTTGCCAGGGCCCTTAATTTCTTGTGTTAAAACAACACACGAGGTGACCCCAGCACAATCTCTAATAGGTAGCATGGGTCAACAATTATTCATTTGTACCACAGCTTTTCACATGACGGGCTGAGATGAAAACTTGTCCTCTTCCTGGCAAGAGCTATAAATTAGTTTTATGCTACTGTTAAACCCAGAGGCAAAAAGGGGAAGGGACTGGAGGTGGGGGGGGGAGGGTCAGTGAATAAGGCCTGACTGCTTCCAGGGACAAAGCTACTTCTTGGACCCTGTGGACAAGGGCGGAGGGGACAACAGAGGACAGTGAGATTAGGCCACAAAAGAAATTGATGCAGAGACTCTGAAACAAGACAGTGAACCTTTGAAGATCTGAACTGAATCTGAGTTTTCTTTTTATGCCCAATATCTGGCAGGTCTGCTGAATGAATGAATAAATGATTGGAGGCATGCAACTGTATCTCTCAGCCAGATGTGCACAAAACCAATTATGCCACCCTCCATATGAGCCTTCCATGAGTTCTCTGAGGCCAATGGAGCCAATAAAAATGCTGGTGCTAATCAACATTGTTTGACATGTACTGTATTGTTCCATAAGCTCCCAAATGGAAAAAACAGTGTAAAGACCATACATATAATATTTAGGTACTTATGTTTAAAAGGCTTTGAAAAAAATACCCACCAAAACATTAACAGTGGTACCAACAGGATAGTGGCCTTCTCAGTTTTCTATTTTCTTCTTTATACTATGCAGAATTTTCTGAAATTTCTTTGACCAGAATTCATTCCCTTCTGATCAGAGAAAAAAAAAAAAAATCCACCATCAAGCCATAGTTATCTGGGCTAGAAAAAGAGAACAGTGGTGTAGATCATCTAGAAGATGGGAAAAGTCATCCACGCTTGACTTTGGAATATGTTACATGCATTTTTCCCCCAGAAGATTTATCTTCCTAATTATGCTTTGCTCTTTACTTAATATCAGGATTAGTTCTAAGTCCCTGAGCTCCCTTGCCAACTAATGAGCTGAACTGGATGGCAAGAAAAAGTCAGCTTGGAGTAAAATGAAATACGAGCTGCAGATAACCCACAGGCGGATACTTGAGCTTTGGCTGCGCACAGAGAGGGGGCAGGAGGTCTGGGGGCCTCTGTTCCCCTGCTCAGAAGCCAGATTCCCAAGGGTCAAAACCCAGCTTCACTACTGCTAACCCCAAAGTTATAGGGAGAGACCCTATTCTTTCTTTTTTTTTAAAAAACATCTTCATTGGAGTAAAATTGCTTTACAATGGTGTGTTAGTTTCTGCTATAAAACAAAGTGAATCAGCTATAGGTATACATACATCCCCATATCTCCTCCCTCTTGCGTCTCCCTCCCACCCTCCCTATCTGACCCCTCTAGGTGGTCCAAAGCACGGAGCTGATCTCCCTGTGCTATGCGGCTGCTTCCCACTAGCTAGCTATTTTACATTTGGTAGTGTATATATGTCCGTTCCACTCTCTCACTTCGTCCCAGCTTACCCTTCCCCCTCCCCGTGTCCTCAAGTCCATTCTCTATGTCTGTGCCTTTATTCCTGTCCTACCCCTATGTTCATCATAACCATTTTTTTTTAGTTTCCATATATATGTGTTAGCATACGGTATTTGTTTTTCCCTTTCTGACTTACTTCACTCTGTATGACAGACTCTAGGTCCATCCACCTGACTACAAGTAACTCAATTTCGTTAACTTTTTATGGCTGCGTCATATTCCATTGTATATATGTGCCACATCTTCTTTATCCATTCATCTGTCGATGGACACCTAGGTTGCCTCCATGTCCTGGCTATTGTAAATAGAGCTGCAGTGAACATTGTGGTGCATGACTCTCTTTGAATTATGGTTTCCTCCGGGTAGATACCCAGGAGTGGGATTGCTGGGGAGAAACCCATCCTTTCTGTGCTCTAGTTTCCCGGGATGCAGATTGCTAGTGATAATGGTCCCCGCCTCCTGGAGCCAGAGGAGGATTAAAGGAGATGATGCGTGTAATGCACTTAGCCCAGGCCCTCAGCACGTGTCAGCCAGGACAATTATACTGGGGCAAGCAGCCCACGATTTGCATTCATATATACTTTCTTCCAAATGGATTTCACCATTTAAAACACATTTTCACATCTCCTCTCTCTCCTCTAGTTGGAGGGCAGGTGCCAATATTCTCATTTTACAGTTATGGAAATGAAGACCTAGAAAAGTGAAAAGAGTTGCTTTGGGTTTTGGAAGGAGTGGAAGAATTGGGACCACATCTCATTTCTTTAGGAGCCTTTATGGCCAGGTGCCCCTGTCCTCGCCCCATCACACATGGTCGGGGGTTCAACTCTACGCCTCAGTTCCTTTCTTAGCCAACACAAGGAAATGTAAGTTTCATCCCAAGGCTTGTCCACTACGACTTGGGAAAATTAGCCAAGAAATTACTGTTAAGTGCTCGGCCAAGATCAAATGCTGCGGAAATGTCGAGTTCCAGTAATGGGGAGAAACTGAAGAGACTTCCATTCACTCTGACTCTTTGTCAGGAGGCTGGCATGTTAGCAGGGCTAGAATTGAGGACTCCTCATTTCTGTGTTTTATGGAGGAAGGCCTTTGTGCCATTATCAATTTATCTCCTTTCCGACATATTCTCCAGTGTTAGATTCGTGGAAGAATTTTTTGGCCACGGTGGAATGGCGGAAGGTACAGGGAGGAAGACAAAGTCTTTCCAAACCCCCCTGCCTTTGCAAGTAATTTATACAGAGACCAGACCCTTAGATTCTAGAGCGGATTCTAGCTCCTTCCTCACCTCCCACCCAAGGCACCTTCTTTTCCCTCTTACATTCCCTCCCCTCCCCATGGGTTCGACATTAAGAAAGGAGAAAGCAGAAAAGACACCGCACGGGGTACTGCCCTGATCATTCTCCTACAAATCCCTGGCTGACCCCTGTGAGCATGTGCTCTCCCTGCTAGGAAAGTCTGCTCTGTGAAGACTGGGACCACCTTGTCTTGTGCACGTCCCATGGCACATAGTAACAGCTCAATATAGATTTGTTGAATGAATGAGTGAGTGAATAAATGAATGAATTCACTCTGTGACAGCAGAACGGCATGGCTATCAACGGGCACTGCCAAAGAGGGTGATGCTTGTTTATGTATTACTACTTAAAACTCGGAGGAGGAAGCTGTTTCTGAATTCCAAACATGAAAACCCAATTAAACTAAATAGTAGGAAATTACAGGCAGCCATAAAAAATGAAGAATTTATTAATTAAAGCTAAACTCGCTCCTAAAAAATGAATTGAAATACTGTGAAAAGAAAGAAGATAAACCAACTTCCCATTCTGTGCTTAATAATTCCCTCAGAGCATGACATAAATCACAGCAAGATCCTTTTTAACCCACCTCCTAGCGAAATGGAAATAAAAACAAAAATAAACAAATGGGACCTAATGAAACTGTAAAGTTTTGCACAGCAAAAGAAACCATAAACAAGACGAAAAGACAACCCTCAGAATGGGAGAAAATAGTTGCAAACGAAGCAACTGACAAAGGATTAATCTCCAAAATATACAAGCAGCTCATGCAGCTCAGTATCAAAAAAACAAACAACCCAATCCAAAAATGGGCAGAAGACCTAAACAGACATTTCTCCAAAGAAGATATACGGATTGCCAACAAATACATGAAAAGATGCTCAACATCATGAATTATCAGAGAAATGCAAATGAAAACTACAATGAGATATCATCTCACAGCAGTCAGAATGGCCATCATCAAAAAATCTACAAACAATAAATGCTGGAGAGGGTGTGGAGAAAAGGGAACCCTCTTGCACTGTTGGTGGGAATGTGAATAGATACAGCCACTATGGAGAACAGTAATGGAGGTTCCTTAAAAAACTACAAATAGAATTACCATACGACCCAGCAATCCCACTACTGGGCATATACCCTGAGTAAACCATAATTCAAAGAGAGTCATGTACCACAATGTTCATAGCAGCACTATTTACAACAGCCAGGACATGGAAGCAACCTAAGTGTCCATCGAGAGATGAATGGATAAAGAAGATGTGGCACATAGATACAATGGAATATTATCCAGCCATAAAAAGAAACGAAATGGAGTTATTTGTAGTGAGGTGGATGAACCCAGAGATTATCATACTAAGTGAAATTAAGTCAGACAGAGAAAGACAAATATGATATCACTCATGTGGAATCTAATTTTTTTAAAATGATGTAAATGAACTTATTTAACAAAACAGAAACAGGCTCACAGATTTCGAAAACAAATTTATGGTTACCAAAGGGGAAATGTGGGTGGGGGGAGGGATAAATTAGGAGCTTGGGATTAACATACAGACACTACTATATATGAAGTAGATAACCAACGAGGACCTACTGTAGAGTACAGGGAACTCTAGTCAATACCCTGTAATGACCTTTATGGGAAAAGAATCTGAAAAAGAATGAATACTTGTATATGTATAACTGAAGCTCTATGCTGTACCCCTGAAATTAATGCAACACTGTAAATCAACTATACTCCAATAAAATTAAAAAAAAATAATAACACACACACACACACAAAATTCCCCCAGAGCTATGTCTCCCCCCTGCCCCTCCTGTGAAGTGGGTCCGTGTTACCAGGTTCTGTCTGGGTACTGGGCACCCCATACGACTGACAAGTCAAGCCGTTATCCTGCAGAATAGGGGAGCCAGATCACCTCTATTACGAAGGTGCCCTCAAAGTTTGTTAAAGAATCAGAAACTTGGGCTTCCCTGGTGGCGCAGTGGTTGGGAGTCCGCCTGCCGATGCGGGGGACGCGGGTTCGTGCCCCGGTCCGGGAGGATCCCACATGCCGCGGAGCGGCTGGGCCCGTGAGCCATGGCCGCTGAGCCTGCGCGTCCGGAGCCTGTGCTCCGCAACGGGAGAGGCCACGTCAGAGACTTAAGAGGAATGTCTGAGGTCCTTAAGGACCATCTATTTGATTCCAAAAGAGATGGCCCAGTAGGATCTAAGCGGGCGGGGAAGGGCGGTCCTAGCCCCTTGCTCAACTTAGTGTGGTCTGTGACCCAGCAGGTTTGGCATCCAGGTAGGAGCGCAGAATCTCAGTCCCGGCGCACACCTGCTGAATCGCAGTCTGCGCTTTCACAAGACGCCCGGGTAATTCGCATGCACGCTGCAGTGTTTGAGGACGACGCGTCTAGCCCACTTTCCGCGGAACAGTGAAAGGAGAGTTTTGAGCCTTATGAAACTGCAAGGACAGGGGTCCCCAGCTCCTGGGCCGCGGACCGGTACCGGTCAGCAGGAGGTGAGCGCGGGCCAGCGAGCGCAGGTTCACCTGCCGCTCCCCATGGCTCGCGTTACCGCCTGAACTACCCTGCACACCCACCGTCGGTGGAAAAATTGTCTTCCACGAAATCGGTCCCTGGTGCCAAAAAGATTGGGGGCCGCTGCTATAGGAGATTTATACAAGTGCAGGGCACGTGCCTTCCCTTCTACAACATCCCCTGAGAGCACTGGGAATGGCAGAGAAATAGGAAGCCATCCCAACCTCCTGGGGTGACCCCAGAGGGGACCCGTGCTGAAGGCGCTGTTCAGGCTGTTGCCGTCCTAGCCTGCAGAGGGCCGAGCCAGAGCCTGGGGACCATCTCCTTCCCCTTGGGCCAGCTGGAGAGTTTGGGACCCTTGTAGAAAGTGAGGACCCTCCAATGGGGGAAACGGGACCAAAACAGGACCAATGTTGAAAGGTAGCCACGGTGAATTCTGTAAAGAAACACACCTCTGGGGACAATTTCAATTGCCTTGAAGTATGTTGGGCTAAATTATCTTTGTGGACACTAATAAACATGTTCCTTAGAGACGCACGGTGACTGTCATAACTCCAAGATGAATATTGGATGAACGAGTTATTAAGGACTGGCCAGACTGCTAACCTCCCAAGCCCAGGGGGCAGCACTTCTCCTTTCTGCCTTCCCACGTCTTCCCCCTTAAGCCTAACTAAGATTTGCGTTAAGTATGTACGCAGCTACTGGGAGAGCTTTAGAGTCAATGAGACACCGGCCCCCACCTCACTTAAGGGGATTGACTTGGAGCCATCAGCAGGGGTGGGGAGAGCCTCCCTGCAGAGACAGAAGGAGACATTTACTCAGCCAGGCCTCAGCCCGCAGCCAGGGGTTAGTCTCCTCTAATCCTTGGTCCTGCTGTGGTATTAGTTTCAGTCCTTAGCCCCCAATCTGGTCTCAGGAAACAGCCTTCTGCCCCAAGGACCAAAGGGCTAGGCTTGCCAAACTCCAGGCACAGCTGTGAATACCTTTAATCCTTTCCTCTGGTTTCCAGTCTCCCTGGGAGTGTCAGCCAGACCCCACCTTTCAAGAGCAAGGAACTCTTAACTCTCCCTGGATACTCAGAGCCTGTCCCTGTTGTGACTCCCATCCCCATCCTCTGATCGCCCTAGTTATTAGCATCCCAGGCAACCAGATCACTAGAGGATCAAATGAACACATGGGAACATGAAAGAAAAGGTTTTCTGGGTTCTGCCTTAAGCCCCATACGATACGCCCATTTAACAGTGACCTGGAGACAACAGCCATGCACACCCACTCGCCCACTCTCTTTTTTGTTTGTGTTTGGTTTTTCTTCTTTCAAGTATAGCGTGCAGTGAAGTACACAATCTCTAGTATATATCTCGACAGATTTTTACATATATATGCATCCAACTAACCACCATCTGGATCAAAAGTTAAAATATTTCCATCTCCCCCCCCAAGAGGTTCCCTCATGTCCCTTCCTAGTCAATATGCTCCCACACAAAGGTCCCACTGTTCAGACCTGTCACCATAGGTCAGTCATGCATGGTTTTAAACTTCATACACATAGAATCATTAAGTATGTGCTCTTCTATGTCTAGCTTTTCTTAATCAACATGCTTTTGAAATATAGCCATATGTGTAGCAGTCTTTCATTGTCTTGTGATAGCTGGGTAGCATTCCATCGTGGGAATATACTACAGTGCACCCACTGAAAGGACGTTTAGGTGGTTTTTAGACTTCTGGCTACTATGAATTAATCCTTCTATAAATATCCATGTGTATGTTTTTTGATCACACGATGCTCACTTCTGTCAGGGGCTGAATGCGTAACCAAGATGCGTCTGAGATTTTACTCAATTTACAGGCTCAAAAAGTAGCCTGCCCATTTCATGGATGCTGGCAGAAGACACAACACTCCTGGGTCAGAGGTGAAGGGCCATTTCTCACCCACAGCAAGAGCAGCAGGCAGAGTATCTGCATTTTTGCACCAGTTCTTTGAGACCCAACCCCTAAAGGGTAATTAATGCAGAAAGGGACAAATGATGCCCACACACACAGTAGGGTGTATTACAAATGCTTGGGGAACCCACATTTTTTTATAATGGACAGTAAGCATGCCTGCCTTTAGTTCTGGAGGGAGATACAATATCTGTGTCCCAAGACTGGAAGCAAATCTGCCTTCTGCTAGGGAGACACTAGCTCTGTATCTCAAGGCTGTTCAGTATTACAAACAGCCTTGAAAACATAGTCTGGAACAAAGGACATTCAATGCCTTGCTTACAAGGTGTACAGAAATGCAAGAGCCCAACAGAGAATTGTTTCCCAACAGGTAAATGCCCAGGAGTGGAACTGCTGAGTCAAAGGGGCTGGCCTACATTTAGTTTTAGCAGATACTGCCAAAAAAGGGGTCCCAAAGTGATTGTACCAATTTATACTCCCATTAGCAGCGTCTGAGGTTTCAACTGCTCCACGTCCTTGCCAGCACCTGGTATTGTTGATCTGTTTCATTTAAGCCAAACAGCCGTACTGATCTGTTTCACTATGGCCATGCCTTTGTTTTTTCAGGAACTCTTCCACATGGCAGATGTTTAGATGCTTTTTTTTTTTTTTTTTTTTTTTTTTTTTTTTTTGCGGTACACGGGCCTCTCACTGTTGGGGCCTCTCCCGTTGCGGAGCACAGGCTCCGGACGCGCAGGCTCAGCAGCCATGACTCACGGGCCCAGCTGCTCCACGGCATGTGGGATCCTCCCGGACCGGGGCACGAACCTGCGTCCCCTGCATCGGCAGGCGGACTCTCAACCACTGCGCCACCAGGGAAGCCCCTAGATGTTATTTATAATGATGGTTCAGATCAACGTGAATACTATTGCCTTTACCAAATTTTCATTTGTCAACTACATATTAACATCCATATGCCGGGTGAGCAGTGGGCAGTGTAGATATGAGGCTCTGGGAAGCAGACACACAGGGCAAACTTCTCTCAGGAAACACATTTTAAAGACAGCAAGTAGGATGTGGTTCCTAAGCAGGGGGAGCTGGTCTTAGGGGAAGCACTGCTGTTCAGGCCCGGCCACCATGAGGGGCCCGAGGAGACAGGTTTGCTCAGTGGAGGAGAAAGGGGTGCAATGGTGGGAACATGGGAGGGCCAATGACCAGACCTGTTCATAGGATCACCTGAACTTTCTAGCGGGGCTGCACTGACCAAATGCTAGTAGATGATGATAACAATGATGATGATGAAAAGAACAGCAATCCGTTATTGAGTACGTCCTATGTTCCAGGCACTAAGCTAGGCTCCTTATGTGTATTAAATTACTCTGTCCATTGCAGCCAGCACCCACTGGCCAGTGATGAGATGAAAAGATTTAGTAAAAGGCTTTCTGCTAGTGAAAACACTGGTCTTGGATGAGAGCTGTCAGGGAGTTTTTAAGAGAGATTTGGAAGGGCTCTGGTGTTTTTATGATTCCATCCAATTCAGTTTCGTGTCTAGAAATTATGTAGGGTGAATTTCCTTTGCTTACATCTCGATTAGCTAGCTATTCAATAACAATAATAACAATAGTGATGACGGTGATAATAGTAATAACATCTTCTTACTCTGGGCTAGGCATGATACAATGTACTTTGTATTTCATTCAGTCCTTACTTCAACCCTATGAGATATTACAACTCCCATTTTACAGAGGAAGAAACAAGTATGGAGAGGTTAATTAATGAGTCCACGGTCTCACAGCCTTTAGTAGCAAAGCCAGGATTCATACCCCCGTGGGTCTGACTTCAAAAATGTTTTCTTTCTACTCTGCAGCACTGTCTTTCCAACTACGCTTGGTCAAACGACACGCTTCTTATTTTCGGGACAGGCTTATAGGAAGGCCTAATTTGCTAAGGATGATTATTGAGAATTAAGCCTGCCGTTGGAAGATGGATTTGTGTGTGTGCGAAATGACCTGGTTCTCTGCTCTAGATCTGTGCAGCTCTGGTTTTAGGACATGGATACTAAGTTGACAATCATCCGGGGAAAGTCTGCTACCTCCACGTCTGGGGGTAGACACGGCGTTTCCTGACAGTGAGGCCGTCCTCAGGGAGGAAACCAGAATTCTGAGCAGAGGTCCTAAGCAGACAGAGAGGGACCCCCGGCTTCTTTCACAGCCTTGTCGTCTTGGGCCTAGAAGATTTAGAGGAATGCAGGTGTGTAGGCGTGAGTTTGTCAGCGCTGGGAGATTTGGAGACAGACTGGGAACCAGGATGGGACAGGCTTGAAAGTCCTAGAGGCCAGGCCTCATATTGACACAATAAGCTAGGCCTGATCGCAAGCACGGGTCCAGGGTCAAAGTCTGGTCAGAGTGAGGTCAGGTTTGTTTGTGCTGCATTTTACTTTGAATCCGCAAATAAGCAGGTCAAAGATACACCCAGGGTCAGGGACACACGAGTGAACACTGCTCTCCAGTGCCGCCCTAGTGCCCTACAGACACCAGAAGTTCATGGTCTCAGCAGCCACAGGCTATGAGAAATTTGCCAGGTCAGAGTTGGACAAAACTCTGATGGGGAGACCTGGGGGCAGGGGGTGGAGGAAGCGGGGAGTGGGGAGAGTCCCTGTCATATCAACATCCCAGTGACACGTGCACTTTACCCAGGTTCTCTAAGATGGAAAAGTTTAAGACCCAAAGGAATTTATCCATTCTTTCAAAACCAAAAAACCTACTGAGCTCTTTTAGGTATCAGATAATGTTCTAGAGATACAACGGTGAACACAACCAAATTCCTAGTCCCAAGAAATATACATTGCAGTAGGGAAGACGGACGGTACACAAATAAATATATGACCTACACTATATATACTATAATATAATGTTGTAATTGTATAGAACTGATAAATACTAGGAAGTGAAATAAAGCAGAGTAAGGGGATTGAGAGGGTTTCTTTAACAGATAAGTGAAGGACAGCCTCAGAGTAGAGGAGCAGAGACGTGAATGAAGTGCGAGAGTGAGCCATGTGGGTAGCTGGTGTTGTTCCAAGTAAAGGGAATAGACAGTGCAAAGGCCCTATGGCAAGTGTGTAGACAGCGTGTTCAAAGAACAGCAAGAGGCCAATGTGCTTAGAGCAGAGTAGCAAAGGGATGCAGGGGGAAAAAGATGAGGCAGAGAGTTAGCTGGGCGTCAGAGGATGTTGGTTCTTTTTCTTTTTTTTTAATTGAAGTATAGTTGACTTACAATGTTGTGCTTGTTTCAGGTGTATAGCAAAGTGATTCAGCAAAGTGATTCAGTTATACATATAAGAATATATATATATATATTCGTTTTCAGATTCTTTTCCATTATAGGTTATTACAAGTATTGACTATAGTCCCCTGTGCTATAGGTCCTTACTGTTTATCTATTTTATATATAGTAGTGTGTATCTGTTAATCCCAAACTCTTAATTTATCACTCCTCTTCTCTTTCCCCTTTGGTAACAATAAGTTTGTCTTCTACGTCTGTGAATCTATTTCTGTTTTGAAAATAAGTTCATTTATATCACTCTTTTGGATTCCACATATATGTGATATGATATTGTTCTCTGACTTACTTCACTTAGTATGATAATCTCTAGGTCCATCTATGTTGCTGCAAATGGTATTATTTCATTCTTTTTTTATGACTAATATTCCATTGTGTATACATACCAAAGCTTCTTTATCCATTCACCTGTTGATAGACATTTAGGCTGCTTCCTTGTCTTGGCTATTGTAGACAATGATGCTATGAACACTGGGGTACATATATCTTTTTGAATTAGAGTTTTCGTCTTTTCTGGATATATGCCCAGGAGTGGGATTGCTGCATCATATGGTAGCTCTATTTTTAGTTTTTTAAGAAATCTCTGTACTGTTCTCCATAGTGGCTACATCAATTTATATTCCCACTAACAGTGTAGGAGGCTGCCCTTTTCTCCACACCCTCTCCAGCATTTATTATTTGTAGACTTTTTGATGATGGCCATTCTGACCGGTGTAAGGTGATACTTCATTGTAGTTTTTTGTTGTTGTTGCTGTTGTTGTTGTTTGTGGTACGCGGGCCTCTCACCGTTGTGGCCTCTCCCGTTGCGGAGCACAGGCTCCAGATGCACAGGCTCAGCGGCCATGGCTCACGGGCCCAGCCGCTCCGCGGCATGTGGGATCCTCCCGGACCGGGGCACGAACCCGCGTCCCCTGCATCGGCAGGCGGACTCCCAGCCACTGCGCCACCAGGGAAGCCCTTCATTGTAGTTTTGATTTGCATTTCTCCAATAATTAGTGATGTTGAGCATCTTTTCATGTGCCTATTGGCCATCTGTATGTCTTTTAGAGTATGTTGGTTCTTGATGGCATGGATAGGGAGTTTGTGTTTCACTCTGATACTGATGGAAAACTATTAAAAGATTTTGTGAGAAAAGTTACAGTCTGTATGAGGCCAAGAATGGATGCAGGAAGACTTGTGTATTCATTTCTTAGGGTTGCCATACAAAACCACAAACTTGGTGGCTCAAAATTTATTTTCACACACTTTTAGAGGCCAAAATGGTAAAAATCAAGTTGTCAGCAGGGCCCTGCTCCCTCTGAAGGCTCGAGGAGAGAATCCTTCCTTGCTCTGGTTCTGGTGGCTCCGGGCATTCTTTGGCTGTAGCAGCATTATTCCAACCTCCACCTCTATCTTCACATGGTCTTCTCGTCTGTGTCTGTGTCTTCTCCTCTTCTGTCTCTTCTAAGAACACTTGTCATTGGATTTGGGGCCTACCTGGATAATCCAGGGCGATCTCATCTTGAAATCCTTAATTTATCTAGATCTACAGAGACCGTTTTCTCAAATAAAGTCACATTCTCAATTCCAGGGGTTACCATGTGGACACCTTTTGGAGGCCACCTTTCAACCCACTACCTCTAGTCAGGAGGCTATCACAGTAGCCCAGAAAGGTGGTAAGGGTGACTTGCCTGAGAGTGGTGGCAGGCAGATGGTGAGAAGTGGTTGGATTGTATTAGGGTGACAGCTCAATGGAGAGGATTCGCTCGTTCATCATCTCCACAAATATTTCTCGGGTTCCTACCATGTTCCAAGCACTGCCGGCACTGAGGATACAGCACGGAAGAAACAGATGCAACACTCAACCACCTGAGCTCACATCACGGTCCAGCAGCAAAACACATAAGTGTGCTGTGTGTCATAAAGGAACACGCAGCAGACAGAGCAGCCCTAGTCAGTACAGAACACGGAAGGAGGAATACAACTTAGCCAGGCCAAAAGGTACCCCGGGGGTGGGAGATGGGGAGGGTTGAGAGCCCTGGTGGAGAGAGCTGAATTTGTGGAGTTCCTGGTCACAACGTCTTTAAAGAACCAGACAAACAAGGGTGGCACGTGGCCTTGGGGCAGCCTGGCCATCAGAATGTCTCAGACCACCCAGGACATACCGCTGTCCACTCGTAGCCTGCCAACACATCTGCTGCTGAAGTTTGCGTTTGCATGTGTAACCATTCTAGCAACGCACCCCCTCCCTAACTTTATGGCCCCGGATCCTACCATAGCAACACCAGGTACATGAGCAAAATTGTTGCCCACAACCCGAGGTTATCCAGATCAGGTGAGACTGCTCCCAGCATGCTACGTACACCACCCTTGAGTCACCCCCAGGGTCCTTAAGTAATCCTACCCAGATCCCTGCAGTTAATGGGTCTTCAGCTAACCAAATCCTAACCTTTAAATTGCTCACACAGACCCTGGGTTTCACTTGCCAGCTGCAGACATAAAAGTCTGACTACTCAAGAAGTTGCTTTTCAGGAAAGGTCTTTCATCGGCGAGATTCACAAAACTCATTAGCATCTCAAAACCTCGCAGATAAAAGGCAGAGTCAAAGAATAAATGGAAATGAGCAGGATTCCTCTGCTGTGTGGTTTGACTACAGGCCCGCCCCTAATGTTTGCGGGGCTCTAGGCAAAAGTGAAGGCGGAAGCCCACACACTGCATGTCTAAACACTTAAAAGATCAAGGTAAGAGACACTTAAAATATGGCGTACCCTCCTACTTTAATAATTAACCCTTCATAACGATCTGGATGGCCACAGCCCCCCGTCCGCAACCCGTCTCACTTTCTTCCTAATGAGGCTTCATGCCGCACTGAAATGAGTCCCAGGCAAAGGCAAGTGGACACCCTAGCCCACACATCCAAGCCCCAAATAGTCCCCCATGGGCCACACCTCATGTCTAACAGTCTGCCTTCGGGATAATGGATCCCAGAAATAGCACAGGCTCCCAGAAGCTGACTCAGAGCCACTGGGTAGGGAATTCCAGATCCCAGTTATCTGGAGTATGGTCTGGAAGGGCCAGTTCAGGGCACTGGGTGGGCACAACCCATTAGTCCCCCCACCTTATGGGGAAGGGGAAAACTGGGGGAGGGCCCATAATCTTTGGTTGGATTGAAGTTACTTCCTGCTGATTGTTAACAGAAACTGGAAGTATGGGGGCATCCAACCTTTAGTTAGGTCACTGGTCCTGCCGGAGTGCCAGAGGGGAAAGCGGGTCTAGACCAATCGAAGAGGGTTAGATTAAGACAATCCAAGACAGTCTGCTGGATCCAGGGCTGTCCTTCCCAAACAAACTGTAAGAAACAATCTGCTATTGATAAAGGGGATGCTTAGGGCTCCGAATAATCTCTATACAAAGTAAAAGCAAAGAAAGTACCTCGCTGGCATGAGAAGTTCCTTCTTCGAGGCTGTTATTTGACTTCCCATGATGGCAGCTGGGTACATATCAGTGTCCTGCCCCTGGTCAGGTCCCACTGTCCCATCACTGTCGGGTTCTGGTGAGGAGCCACCAGGAGACCTACCTGAGAAGCCAACAGCTATGGCCTCCCGTGCACGTGCGCACACATACACGTACACACACATATGTCTACAGGAAGGAAGGGTAGAGAACAGAGCCTCTGACTGAAGACGAGCAGCCTTTCCATGGATATAGTGCAGGACACGATTCCATTTATGAATCGTTCATTCATTCATTCAAGCAACAAATACTCAGGGAGAGTCTAGTAGATGCCAGACACTGCACGGTGCTGGCATTGCCCATCACGGGGCTAAGCACTGAGCAAACTAAACCCTGTCCCTGCGCTCTGACTTCCAACCTAGCTAAGAAGAGAAAGCCACGCACTAGTGATTTTCAAAACGAGTTGAAATTAAAAAATGAATTGTACGGACAGATCTTGACCACTGCTTGACTTCTCAGGTCAGGGAGGGAGGCAGCATCCCCATCTCACAGGGGCTGATGGTCTCAAAGTGACAATACCAGTTGGGACCATGATGGAGGCATGCTGGGCGGTCATGGGCCAGGATCTAGGAACTAAAGAAAGGCCTGGGGTGCTTGAGGACTGAGTCATATTTTTTGTTTTCACAATGTCGTCCACACATTTCTTCCCAGCCTCTCACAGAGCCAGGGTCTGAATTTATAAGACGACCAGCTGAGTCACGAGCCTTTTGAGACCATAGGACCGGTGCCGGTGTAGACATCTGTATGAACCCCTTTCATTGTTTTTCACCCATGGACCTTGGGTTCTAAAAATTTGATCCACCCACATTTTTATCTTCCTCTTTTCACAGTAATAACTCACTTTCCTCTTTTTTATTTCTGGCATATAACGCTCAGGACTCAAGGCTTCTGTGTGTTTGCTAACAAGTGTCTCCTTGCTCAATTTACATAATTTTAATTGCCAGTGAGGAAAGTTTGTATGCAGTGATCTACCAGGAGCAAGATTCTGATACTCTTAGAGATGGTACCAGACCACGGTAAGTCCTTGACTCAGTGGCCAGAGGCAGGAATAGTCAGGGAACAAGCTCCCGGGCTCGTCCCTAAAGTGTGGAATTCCTCTGAAGTGTTTTAAACAATCTTCGTAGCTTGAAAACCAGGAATTTCATCAAGGAGAGTCCATTTCTAGCATCTACTATGCTGAGTAACAAACTCCTAATTTCACCAATGGAAACCTCTGTGGAAATGGTAATTAGCAGCATCTGGTGTGGATCAGAAATACGGGAACTAATTGAAGCAACTGTAGTCATTATCTCTGGAGTCTGGTCTTTCGGATAAAATGTTAGGTGATCACCTTGAAGTGAGAATTCCTGATTAGGGAATTGACAGCCCCTGGAGTGTAGGTTAAAAATGTACACATTCCTATCACATTCTCTCTATGAAAGCCTTTTAAAGAAAATTACAGACATTATCATGCTGCCCACACGAAGCTCTCATTCATTCTGTGTTCTAAGTATAACCGTCTGGGGGGAAAGGAGCATGAGACACATTTTCTAAGGAAGACAGTCTATCCCAGGCAATAAAAGCCCCTTTGTTGTTTTCTATCTCCGTGTAACTTATTTCTCAACTGTTTGCTGGAAGCTTTCCAGAGTCCTCCTGGTTTTCATATGCACGTGCACAGTCATGCTAGGTTTTGCGGAAGAGGGGTGGAGAGGTGGGTGTCCCAGGAAAATGGAATGTGGAACACTAAACCTTCAGCCTTGACCGTCCTTCTGAGAAACGGAGGGGATTTTTAAAGACTACAGAGTGGGACCTGGAGCAGGTACAGATACTCACCCTTCTCTGCAGACCCGATTCCCAACTAGGTTCCAGCCTCCCTTCTTTTTTTTTTTTAGCATCTTTATTAGAGTATAATTGCTTTACAATGGTGTGTTAGTTTCTGCTGTATAGTTAAAGTGGTTCAGCTATATGTATACATATATCCCCATATCTCCTCCCTCTTGCGTCTCCCTCCCACCCTCCCTACCCCACCCCTCTAGGTGGTCACAAAGCACAGAGCTGATCTCCCTGTGCTATGCGGCTGCTTCCCACTAGCTATCAATTTTACATTTGGTAGGGTATATGTGTCAGTGCCACTCTCTCACTTCGTCCCAGCTTACCCTTCCCCCTCCCCGTGGCCTCAAGTCCATTCTCTCGTAGGTCTGTGTCTTTATTCCTGTCCTGCCCCTAGGTTCTTCAAAAACCTTTTTTTTTTTAGATTCCATATATATGTGTTGGCATATGGTATTTGTTTTTCTCTTTCTGACTTACTTCACTCTGTATGACAGTCTCTAGGTCTATCCACCTCACTACAAATAACTCAATTTCATTTCTTTTTATGGCTGAGTAATATTGCATTGTATATATGTGCCACATCTTCTTTAGCCATTCATCTGTTGATGGACACTTAGGTTGCTTCCATGTCCTGGCTATTGTAAATAGAGCTGCAATGAACATTGTGGTACATGACTCTTTTTGAATTATGGTTTTCTCAGGGTATATGCCCAGTAGTGGGATTGCTGGGTCGTATCAGCCTCCCTTCTTTGCAGACCTGATTCCCAACTAAGTTCCATCCTTGACTTTATCCCAATGTTCTGATACCTGCCCTGAAATGTTACTCCTCCCCGCTCTTCTCTCCTGTGTGTGAGATACATCGATAGCATCGCTGCCTTTCCCCTTCCCCCCTGTACTGAAAGCTTCACTTCATTAATTCTCACAAATAAGGGCATGAGCAAACTCAAAGCACATGCCTGTCGTTATTTTTTTAGAGCATTTATTCTTTTTGATGTGGACCATGTTTAAAGTCTTCATTGAATTTGTTACAGTACTGCTTCTATTTTATGTTTTGGTTTTTTGGCTGCAAGGCATGTGGGATCTTAGCTCCCCGACCAGAGGTCGAACCCACACCCCCTGCATTGGAAGGAGAAGTCTTAACCACTGGACCACCAGGGAAGTCCCGCACATGCCTGTCATTTGAAATTGGGTGCAAAACATCTGCCTTCAGCTGAAATGCATTAATTAGCATGGCTCGGTTCCTGGAATCAAGTGGAAGGAGAGAGCAGTCCTCCAAATGAGCTCACTGGCCAGAGGGAACAGATGCTGGAGAAAGTGTCACGTGGTTTTCCAGGGGCAGGTTTCCTCTTTGGGTGCCAGGATATGTAGGGATAGCCATTACCAACCATGGGAGTGTGGCTGATGAAATTAAGGAAGGCATTTTTAAATTCAATTACACCCTCAGTGGAAATGCTCTCACTAATGCTTGGGGAGAGAATTATACCCAGTCCATAAAGCCTAACATTTCTAAACCCAATTTTGCGAATTATTCTAAAGGTTGATTCAAGGTCTCTCTTCCAAATGGGAAGTTAAATATGGCCAATGGAAGGAAGACATCCGCAGACTGACTGAGGGGTTTATCAGCCTGTAAGAGTTTTAATTAATGTAATCACTAATGTTGCATTAACAGTTTAGTGAAGGAAAGTAATTACTCACACATCCGCTGTATCAGATGGGAAGATTAGAATTCATTTTCCAAAACGATTAGCATTTTGCCAATTAAAAGAATCCCTTCTCCCTGCCAGCAGCCCTGTGACCTCGCTCAGCCGAAGATCATTTAAATGAAACATATTTTGCATCAGAAGATAGAGCAGGAGAAATGGAGAATTAAGGCTGTGTTTATTCCTAGCGCCTTCTCAGGGCACAGCAAGCGCAGGGGTCTCCGTGGTTGACAATGTCTCGCTTTATTTGCATAGTCAGTCACTTTGGATTATACCACTGGCTGCTCTGTTACCCTGCAGCAACTAAACAACGGAAAGGCCAGTGGAAGATGAGGCCAAAAGGAAGCAAGGGGAGAGTCTGGGTGGAATGGCCAAGCCTAGGGTCCAGTGGTTGGACAAGTGCCAGGACTCACTGTTGCCCCATCCTGAGTGACAGCTAGAACCGGCTCTGCTGGTGGGCTTGGGCCATCATGCTGCCCGCAGGGGCTCCCTAAAGTGTGAAGCTGTGTCCCTTGAGCCCTCCTACGGATGGCCCCTGCGTGTTGGGTGTCATCTCCGTGCCAAGACTTTGGCAATATGGTCCGACAGCTCTCCAGCCCCCCTCCTCACCATCTCTGGCAGATCCTCTAGTGACAGCCACTTGGAACTTTTAATTTCTTAAAAACCCCATAGTTGGGGCTTCCCTGGTAGCACAGTGGTTGAGAGTCCGCCTGCCGATGCAGGGGACATGGGTTCGTGCCCCGGTCCGGGAAGATCCCACATGCCGCGGAGCAGCTGGGCCCGTGAGCCATGGCCACTGAGCCTGCACGTCCGGAGCACA